>NW_023179820.1:547320-628669 GCF_002007445.2 Ailuropoda melanoleuca
ACAATAGCCAAACTGTGGAAGGAGCCAAGATGCCCTTCAACAGACAAATGGATAAAGAAGATGTGGTTCGTATACACAATGGAGTATTACTCAGCCATTAGAAAGGATGAATACTAACCATTTGCGTGGAAATGGCTGGAACCGGAGGGGCTTGTGCTAAGTGAAATAAGTGAAGCAGAGGAAGACAATTATATGGTTTCACTTACATGTGGAACATAAAGAATAGCATGGAGGACATTAGGAGAAGGAAGGGGAAAATGAAGGGGGAGAATCAGAGGGGGCGATGAACCATGAGAGACTATGGACTCCGGGAAACAAACTGAAGATTTCGGGGGGGGTGGGGTGGGGTTGGGTTAGCTCAGTGGTAGGTATTGAGGAGGGCACGTATTGCATGGAGCACTGGGTGTTATACGCAAACAATGAATCATGGAACACTACATCAAAAACTAATGATTTATAGTGTATGGTGACTAACATCAGATAGCATAAACAAACAAACAAATAAATAAATAAGGTGTCTAAATTATGGTGTGAAACTTCTACACGATGAACTTTTGAGAGCAGAGTCCAGTTGCTGCTTGTCCTGATTGTCCCCTAGAGGGTTCAGCACAGTGTTCGGCAATCTTTCGCACCTGGGGAGACATGAAGTGTGGGTGGATGCAGAGGCTGGTGGTTGTAGCTAAGTTTATGTTTCAAGCCGGTATGACTAATCTTCAAGGATGGAGAATTGACAGTGTAGTGGCACACTGACTTCTCTGTGGCTCCACACTTCTCCTTCAGATAGGGCATGCTTAGGAATCCTCTGTGATAACCTGGGAGTGTCAGAGTGTGTTGAGTTTGTCATGAGGGTGGTGGCTGCCCAAACATGCCCCTGTTCTACACACACATTTAAGGGGGCCACATTACAATCTGTGGCCAGAGCCAAGCAGCTCTCAGAAGGACATGTCAGAGAGGCCAAGTCTGGTAGAAGGTAATGGGAGCAAGTCAGAGGAGAAACTAAGCTTGGGAGGTTTCATCCCTTCCCCTGATTAATCCTTACCAGGACTTACAGAATTTAGATAGTTCTAGCATCTCAGAGAAAGTTTTTCTTTTTCAGCGCACAGTCCTACTTTCTAAGGGTCAAAAATTGTGTATGTGTTTCTGACTCTGGTTAGCATACTGTCTCTCTCATGGATGGTTGAGGCTCACCTTGGGTATAGTTTTGATGTCAGTATATGATCCACCCTGCTGTGGTTTGGCTGTGCTCTGGTTGCTGTGTGGCATTGTGAGGTTTCTGCTGTCCTTATTTGCCCTAATTTCTTTGTGAAAATAACAGTGCCATTCAAGAGAAGTTATGCTTCCTCTGTAAAATACAGTTTTGATGCCAGAATGTTCTTATTCCTTGTATAATTTAAAGCAGTGTCCTTTAACCAGAGTTGCACATTTATCTAGTTTAACTGAGGTTTTTTCTGTTTGAAGCTAGACTAAGCTTAGTATTTGCATATTTGTGGTGGTAATTAAACTTTGGCTTTGTAATTTTTTTTTTAAAGATTTTATTTATTTATTCGACAGAGATAGAGACAGCCAGCGAGAGAGGGAACACAAGCAGGGGGAATGGGAGAGGAAGAAGCAGGCTCATAGCAGAGGAGCCTGATGTGGGGCTCGATCCCATAACGCTGGTATCACGCCCTAAGCCAAAGGCAGACGCTTAACCGCTGTGCCACCCAGGTGCCCCCGGCTTTGTAATTTTTGAGGACAATATTTATTCGTCTTATTTTACTGATTCTTTTATTTTAGTAGTGTCAACTTCAGCTCTTCTGTGATCATTGTCTTCTCAAATTCTTTTTAATTGCCATTTAGCGTGAATCCTTTTGTTCTGAATTTCATAAATTTTCAACTGAAATTTCAGTTTGGGACATTTTGTGGATTTTAGAAAAACAATTTTCAATCCATTTCATTTACTTTTAACCCTTTCTATTCTCAGTACACTATTCAAATACTATAGTCCATTCCTCATATTTTGTGCCATCTCAGTTTTTATTGCTGAAATCAAAAGATTTAACCATTAAAACATTTTTTTGCATATGATCATTATCTGCTTCTGTCGAGCTGACCTAGACCTACATTGTATGTGGTGACCATTACTAGAATTCCTTTTTATACCTTTTAAAGTAAGTTGTTACCTTGTTGCCTTTGTTGATCTTTAATGATCTAAATCTGTTTGCAAATTATTAAATTATTCATTTGAATACTTTCTATGATGTTTATTGATTAAGTGGTTTTTAAATCAACATTTCATCTCAACTAGACTTTAAAAACTGGACAACAAAACAAACAACTGCCTGGCTGCTTTTACTGATTTAAAATCAGTAAATCTTCAGCTTATCCTTAGCCAGTTTCTTCTTCTGAGAGCTGTAGTAAAAATTAGCTTCAGTAAAAACTGAGTTACCAACTCTGACCCTTTGCTTGTTTTGGGTATTGGCACTTCATCTTTTTATTTCTAAGTTTCTGTGTTCTTTGAAAAATGGTTCCTGCAGTTGAGGTTTGTTGTTATTGACATCCTAGAGTTAAAGTATTTACCTGTGTGTTTAGAAATGTGTTTATTTCTGAGTAAAAATGATACACCAAATATTTCTCAATTTCTTTTTTTTAAAACATTTTATTTATTAGAGAGAGAGAGGAGGGCACACAGAGGGAGAGGGAGAAGCAGACTCCCCACTGAGCAGAGAGTCCAATGTGGGGCTCCCTCTCAGGACCCTGAGATCATGACCTGAGCCAGAGGCAGACAGATGCTTAACTGACTGAGCCACCCAGACACCCCATCAAATAGTTTCTTATCCATTATTCCTTAAAATGCTCTAACATAAATGTTGCTATACCCATATACAAGACAAAATGGATTCTATTAGTTTGGGTGATATAATCAAGATCATTTGGCTTGTACCAGACAAAACTGAGGCTTGAATGCAAATCTATAGACTCATATTCTTTGTTCTCTCTGCTGTGCCACCCTGCTGCCCTGAATAGACACTTTATACCTAGAAAAAATGTGGAGTGGTGTATTGGATGTTTCTAAAAATATGTATACTATCGACTTATTGACACTACAGACCAGGTGCATAGGAGACTTTGTTACGTCTTGAATCAAGTGAAGAAAAGTGTCAAATTGTAATTCTCTCTGCAGCAATTGAGCTGTGGGCCCAGAGATTTACTGGATAATTTCTCTTTCTTCTGCTGCATGGAGTAAGATGTTTATAGTTAATTTGGGAATGAGAAAGCCAAGCTGTTCATGCCAACAAGTTAAAGCATTAAAACACTACAGCTGTAATGATTTCAAAGCTTGACCAGATGTGATAGAACTCAAAGGAGGAAGTGTTGCTTTCCTACAAGTACTGGCCAAACCAGAAGGCCTCCGTAGAAGTGCTTCCTTTCACTCAGGCTAAGTCCTGATAGCTGGGCAGCTGTTTTGTCAGGGTGAGCTTGAGGTGCATTATAGGTAGTTGTTTAAATGGTTATGTGTGTTTTTCTGGAATAGTAATCCTCCAAGTATGGCTATTGGACAAGCAGCATCAGCATTACTTTGAAACTTGTTAAAAATGCCAGCGAGGGGGCCCCACCCTAGACCTACTGAATCAGAAACTTTGGGGGTGGGGTGCAACAATTTGTGTTTTAACAAGCCTGTGGTTCTGATTCATGCTAAGCTTTGAAAATTTTTGTTCTGGAGTCACACTGGGTGATAAAGACTATAAAGATATTTAAGATTGGCCTGGGAGAAGTAGTGCTGACAAGCATGTAAATACATTATATTCAGGAGATGCCTTACAACTCAGTGTCAGAATGATCGTTAAAGACAGGGACCAGTCATAACTGATACTAAGGTATCCAGTTTTCTTTCAGGACTGCACTACACACTTCACTTGTTAATGCATATATTTTGGATCTTGTTATAATGATTCCTACTTCTGGTTTTCAAAAACAGTATTGAACAGAACAGGTGTAATTCTTTACTGAGGAAACAGGAAACATACCTATAGGAAGCCCAGCCATAGCCTTGTGCTTCATCGACCTAGTGGAACATGTTTTAATTGCAGCAAAGTAGCTGAAAGGTGATAATCAGCCTTTTGAGTATTAGAATCACAAACCCAACTCTGTGGAGAGATGGTACTGTCATAGCACAAATCTAAAATTAGAGAGAGAGAGAAAATTGTGATGCTAGGGAAAAGAAAATATGAAGGAAATGTTTGAGTAGTAGCTCGGTGGGTCAGTTTGGTCATATTTGAGAGTTACTCAAATAGGAAGTGATTGTTACATAATTTACCCAATTATTTGAGGCAATTTATTATTAAAGAAAATATTTATTTAAATGTTTATTTATATACATTAAAAAGTACTTTTATTGTGGGAAGAAAAAAGACACAATAATACAAAGAAGAACATAAAGTTACCCATATGTAATCCTTTCATCTAGGGATAAATTGCTTAATTTTTTGGTGCAGATTATTCTAGCACTTTGTCTTTCTAAGAACATTATATTAGTAAGATATAGTCTTACCATCTTGGGATCACAGAGTTGTTATAGGCCGAAGTCTGTTTTTCTATTTCAACAGCGTAACAACAATGGTATAATTCACAATTTCATTAAACACATTTTTTTTGAATTAGGATTTTAATGTTATCATTTATATCGCTGTTTCATGATTTGTTTTTCCACTTTTTGTTAGAAATTTAGATTCTTTGCTATATCTGTCTATATTAAATGAGTATAATTAATATTTTTATACATAGATGTTTTTGTTCACATATCTGATTATTTCATTAGCATAGATTCTTTACAGTGACTTTGTTGAGTAAAACTGTATGAACATTTCTAAGACCTTTAATTACCCAGTTGTGTATAGAAATGAATATGCTACAGTAACCCAGAAAAAAATTAATTTTTCTAAGATATCCTACCTTGCATTGTAAAAATTAGGTTAACTTCTCGAGATTTTAGAAATAGCCAGTATCTAGTAATACTCGCTCCTCTTTTAAAGAATAGCTAGTCTGTGTGCCAGGCATTATATGTAAGTCATCTGCATGTGTGGCTTATGTACCTAATCTCACAGTAACGCCAGTAGGTATGTATGATCCCCATTTTAGATATGAAAAAGTTCAGGAAATTGAAGTAATTTGATTAAGACAAAAGAGGCAATAAGTGGCAGAGCTAGAATTTAAACCCAAGTCACTGTGACTTCAGACCAGGCTTTTCTTTCTGCTTTGTTCTCCTTGTATTTCCTGTCAAGTTCTGGCAGAATTTTCATTAACAAATAAAAGTGTGGGATCTGTGCCTTGAAAATAAAATTTACAATCACTGCCAGAAACATGGTGATTCTTTCTTTAAATTGCCATTCCCAATGGCCCTGTTCCTTGAAAAGGACATTATGAGATCAGAGGCTTATGTTTGTCAAGAGAACTAGACTTCTGGTTTACAAAGGAAGTTTGTTCTCATATTTTATACCCTTCTGTGAATTCATCTTAAATGTTATTTATTATCCTAGCCACTGTCAAACAGAAATAAACTGTTCCTCAGTGTTATGTTTATTTGGATAAAAGGGGAATTAGACAAAGTGTATTCTGGGAATTTAAAAATAGCACTCACAATTATAAGTGTCAGTGTTCTGCAGTGGTTTTTATCAGTTTCTTAGTCTGATTTGCATAGGAAGGTAAAAGAAAGGCATTTGAACACAGTAAAAAAGCTGAAAACAAAGTATAAGCCTGAAACTTCTTATTTCTGAAATTGGCTTAATTCTTCAGTTTAGAGAGATTTCCTAGGACTTCTGTTTTTAAATTTTTTTCTTTTCTTTTCTTTTTTTAAAAGATTTTACTTATTTATTTGACAGACAGAGAGCATGAGCACAAGCAGGGGGAGCAGCAGAGGGAAAGGCAGAACCAGGCTGTCCGCTGAGCAGGGCACCCGGTGCTGGGTTCAGTCCCAGGACTCTGGGATCATGACCTGAACTGAAGGCAGACACGTAACTGACTGAGCCACACAGGCACCGCTTTAAATCTTTCTTAAAATAAATCTGAATTTTTGGGGGGAGAAAGAGTGCCCATTCACTCTTTACATGACTAAGAAGATGGGCAGGATATTTTGCCAATTTTAAAAATTCATAACAAAAATCATTAACATTGTCTCGTCACTGACGTAGATTTAGTGCCCATGTGCTGGTGTAGGTGTCCACAGTAGGGGACATGGTGGGCCTAAAGTTTGTGAATTTAGCCTTAGAAGTCACTGGGCATAGTAGCCCCTTTAAAATCCAATCCATCAATCAATTGATCAAAAAGCATTTACTGATGAGTAGAATGTGGTATTGTTTATCCCGAAAATCAGAATTCTCAGATAGCTGCATGGAACTTTCTGCAGTGATGGAAATGTGCTGTCCACTATGATAAGCACTAGTCACATTGAATAGTAGAAATGTGGCTCATGCAATTTATGGAATTGCATTTTAAAATTAATTTAACTTAAATTTGATTAGCTACAAGGGCTAGTGGCTACCATATAGGCACAGATATAGAAAGTGGCTCTAAATGTTCTGTTATCACCAGAGACCTTTGTGCAGTTAAATTTAAAGTCCCTCCATTGCAGCTTGTCAAACTGCCTAGCACTTCATGGCTATGAACAAGAAGCGTAATCTCCTACAGTCTCACCTAAACTTCGTGCATTCCTGTCAGCCTGATCTAATCCTGTGGGCTAGTTAACCAACTCATGTAAATTTGTATCACTTCCCCTTCTCATTGCTTTGGTTCCTTCGGGAAAATGGCAGAACCTTCCTTGCCAGTGTCCAAGTGGTGAGTCACATTCTTGTTCTAGGAAGGTAGCCTGGTATCTTGGAAAAAGAATAGACTAGCTTTAAAGCCAGTTGGTTTGTATTTCTGCCCTGGAATGGACCAGTCGTATAGAAATGATTGTTATTTAGCCTCCTCTGAAGATTGGGATAGATATATTTATTCTGTGGAGTGAAGACTGAAAGACCAAGTACTAAGACTGTAGGCCAATGCAGTAAGACCTAGCAGAATCTAAGCAGTGAGTATCAATAGCAGAGAAGGTGTTAGGCAAATTAGCAAATGAGTGGGTACCAGAAAAGTAATATTTCTTCTGTAATTCTAGTTAATCTTTAGGAGGAAAAAGAAAATAGGCCTTGGAAATAAGACTAAATAACCCTAGTTTTTGCTGCACAGTAGACAGTGACTAACGTGAAATGACTGAAAATAAAACTCACAGTTGGAGGAGCAGCGGCACTGACAGCCTCACCCCCTGAGCCCTTGCAGGGGTGAAGCTGAATGGAAAACACATCAGTTCATTCATTTCATTCTCACAAGAGGTCTGTGGAGTACCTCTTGCTACTGTTAATACTCCCATTTTATAGAAACAAACTAGATTGAACTTGTCAACAGTCACACAGCTAATAAGTGACAAAACCAGGATTTAACTCTAAGACGTCTTAGATCCAAAACTCATATCTTCTCTCTGGCCTCTCAAATTATTGTGTGCTATGCAGTAGACATTCGTGGGCCTGGATGCTCCCCCTTTAGAACTTTCATTTTTCCAAGCCCTTATTTTAAATTTATACCATTCCCAGATTCCTACTTGGAACTCATAGGGCTCAGTTATAGTAGGCCTGATTTAGTTATTTAAAAGTCACACTCATTTCTCTATACATACATCTGGTAAGTAGGAATAAATTTTTATTCATTAGTTTAGGAAACATCTGTTGGGTTTCTTGCTGATGTCAAGTACTGTTTGGCACTCAAAAAACAAAGATAAAAATGAAACAGCTGATATATTCTAGTAGTTGGCATTTCTTTGTAGAAACAGACACAAACACATCAGTGTGAAAAGCACTCTCAGTGCACAGAGAAATGAACAACTTATCCCAAGGAATCTAGAAGGACTGACATTCATGCAAACAACATTTTTTTGTTTTTGTTATTGTTGAACCAGCCCATCAAGACCTCTCACAGAAGCATTTTAGAAGAGACTAATTAATATGGCGAAGTCTGTCCTCTGTCTCCCCATAGAAGCCCGTGTTCCTTCTATTGTAGCACAAAGAATGTTTTACTGCACTTCTTTGCTTCCCTGTTGTATGGCCCTACATGGACCTTAAGCCCTCTCAACTCCCCCACCCAATGACCCAGCCTCTCCTGTTGTATACACTAGTCAGATTTGGGCCCGGGATAGGTAAGGCTTAGAGATGAAGCTAAACTGTAAACAAAATTGATTGGTTTCTCCCAAACATGTCTTCAGTGAAAAAAAAATTAAACCTAGATTTTGTTTTTCCAGCAACTACAGTTCCTAGTCCAATCTTCTTTAGCTAGTCATTGGAAGAGGAAAGGAAAGAAGATAGGGGAAAGAAGGAAGAAAAGAAAAAAAAAATTTGTTTGTCTTTGATTTCTTTAGGTCACTGCGTTAATCCTATTAACCCATTAATCCTCTTTGCTCCCACCACAGATTTGCATGAATTCTTCCTAGACAGTAAATAAGCAAATTGACCTTATTTTATGATTCGGAATAACAGTTTGCTTCTTAAGGGGCTATGTGTCAGTCACAATCACCCTTATCAACATATTCAGTGCAAAATATAGTCTTGATTTAATCATTTGCTAGACACAAAAAATTTGAGAACACATAACAAGTGGGAAAATAAAAAGAAACATTGCTCACAAACCTCGGACTTCCTGAAAACTGTTTACAGGGCATTTCACATTTGTCAGTGTTGATAGTGATAGAACTGTCAACCTTTGAAATGATAGAAAACGAAAAGATATTTCAGTTGGTTTTCCTTCTCTGATCTTAAGGACATTTTTTTTTTTAAAGTTTGTTGTTTCCTGTTTACTTGAGTTCTATATATTACATTCTCAGGTGAGGAGATATGGAAATGGTTCTTAATGCAAAACATGTGCTTCAGCAGTCATTTCTGTTTTCAGAGAACATTTTGACAAATAGTCATTTTTATTAAATATACAGAGTTCTCTATTATTTAAAAAATATTTTATTTATTTATTTATGTGAGAGAGAGTGCGTGGGATCGCAAGCAGGGGAGCAGGAGGCAGAGGGAGAAGCAGACTCCCCGCTGAGCAGGGAGCCTGTTATGGGACTGGATCCCAGGACCCTGGGATCATGACCTGAGCCGAGGCAGACACTTAACCCACTGAGCTGCTCAGGTGCCCCAAACATACAGTGTTCTCTATTAAAAACAAAAACATACAAAAAAAGATTTCTACCAGAAACCTTAGTACTTGGACTCCTTTGAAAACCGTTATTTTCTAGTTTTTGTGTATTTCATTTGTGTGTATAACTCTCCCATATAGCCCACCCTGCTGCCATCTCAAGGATGCTCGGAGAGTTTGCTAGGAAGTAAATGCATATTCTTCAGTGCCATGACAAAGTTCACTGATGTTGTTGGTTTTATGTATGAACGTTTATGTATGTGTGTTGGTTTTATGTATAAACACGAGATTTAACACCTTAGGTTTGTTTTTATTTTCAGTTTGATCTTTAGAAATACTAGTTAAATATGTTATAATATTAATCTTAATCCATACATGCTCTGTAAACTTTCTTTTTTGGTCATCATACAACATTTGTGGGGTAAGATACATCAAGAGATGATTGTAAGGTCCATAGCAGTTAATATTGGATTGCAGTATAAAATGAAATTGAGAGGACATACTATGTAGAGAAATAATGATGGAACCATGGATGTGGATGCTGAAAAGCTCTAACTTCCTTTTCCTGCTAGAAAAGGAAATTGAACGTGTGAATTTTTTTTGAAGAGACTCAGTGATGTGGTAGTGTGACATATTGTTCATCACACTGAAACTAAATTGTGGTCATTGCCACTGGGCAACCTCTGGAGGCCTCCATGCATCTCTTCTTTGTGCTTTCACGCTCCCTGACCCATGACACCCCTCACCTGGCTCCCTCTCCCGGGAAGACTTCCCTAACTACAGCGGGATTACTCACAGAGGGTCCTCCACTGGGGTATCCTATCTCAGTAACACCCTTTTCCTTTTTAGTAAAACTGTCTTGACTAGGTTCCTAGTGCCTGGCACATCATAGGTGTTCAATAAAAAGACTGAAATGAGGGGCGCCTGGGTGGCTCAGTCATTTAGCGTCTGCCTTCAGCTCAGGGTCTCATCCCAGGGTCCTGGGATCGAGCCCCGCATCGGGCTCCCTGCTGCGTTGGGAGCCTGCTTCTTCCTCTCCCACTCCCCCTGCTTGTGTTCCCTCTCTCGCTGGCTGTCTCTCTCTCTGTCAAATAAATAAATAAAATCTTAAAAAAAAAAAAAGACTGAAATGAATCAAATGGACCTAGATAAGAGTTTTAAGGTCTTTCAGTATCTACCAGCCTTCCAAATCTTGTTATTAGTTGTGTTATTATTTGAATTAATTTCCCAGATCCTCTGAGTGTAGCAATTTATATCTGTGACTGAAATTTCATACTGCCCATATTATGCTAAATCATTTTAAACCTCAATCACTTTCCCTAATTCAGAAATATGATCCTGTGGATCAGTCTAGGATTATGTTTACCTGTGTAGTTATCTTTGAAGATAAAAGGTACTTGAGAGTACATGAGAAATTTGAACAAGATATCAAGTATGTTTATCGTAGAGAATAGATTATTTTCAAACCTCAGTACTATCTGTACAGAAGCAAGTGATGTGCTAGTCAAAGTCTAGTCATATCTGCCCATAGGTACAGAACAGATTGGTGGTTTCCAGAAGTAGGGGTTGGGAGCGGGATACATGAGTAAAGGGGTTCAAAAGGCACAAACTTCCAGTCATAAAACAAGTAAGTCCTGGGGATGTAATGTACATCATGGTGACTATAGTTAATAATACTATATTGTATATTTGAAAGTTGCTAATAGAAAAAAAAAGTTGCTAAGAGAGTTGATCTTAAAAGTTCTCATCACAAGAAAAAAAATTTGTAGCTATATATGGTGATGCATATTAACTAGACTTATTGTGGGGATCATTTCACAATATATACAAATACTGACTCATTTTGTACACCTGAAACAATATAATATGATATGTCAATTATACCTTAAGTTTTAAAAAATTATTTATATCTATTTCAGAAGGCTTGCCAAAACTTTCTCTTTTCTAAGGAGTATAATTTTAATTTGTGATTTAAAGTAATGAACTAAACATCCTTACAAATCATTTCTATTCTAGACTCATTCAGTTTGATTAGATTGAATCAGGAAGAATTTTACTAAATGTGTATATTCAGTATTTTTGTTTTGTGTATAATTTAAATAAACATTTGTGTCATCATTAGAATAAATGTTCCCCCTTGTTTTCTGCAGAAGATGCAGGGGTGGGTGAGCTGGCCACGTGCTCCAGTAGCATGGCCTGAGTTTTTGTCTGTCTCAGAGCCCTACAGCTGGGCCAAAGAACCATTATTTCTGCCTTGGGTTTCCCTTCTTGTAAGCAAAGCTAACAACATATATATCTATATCTATATCTATATATATATAAACATGTATCTATATATTTATCTCTCTATATCTATAATGTGCTATTTTTGAAAATACATAATTACTCAGCTACATTTCAAAATAGAGAGTTAAAACTTTTTGCTAAATTTGTAGTGACTTGTTTAATTATAAAAGAGGTCCAGATTAATAGTTAAAAGGCAAATCTTTTTTTAATATTAATTTGAAACTTTAAAACATCTGCCTATTTGGGGTGACGCTGAATATTATCATTTCTATAATCTCCGGGAATCTGGAAGATTCTTAGTTTGGGTTAACCCTAACTTTGCTACCAAGGTAGAGGGCTGGGTAAGTAAACAGAAATGCTGTGATATTGCATAATGATACACATTTAATTAAGGACATCGCTCTTTCAAACTGCATTGCTTTAATGTTTATTTTTGTTAATTGCCTATTAGCTAATTTCGTTTTTTCCCATTTGAAATGAAAATAGTTCTATTTTTTATTGCTAAAAAGGGTTCCTGCCAGGTCTACCTTCCTTATCAGATTGCTATGAATTGTAAAATTTCAAAGTTAATTTTTTTATCAAGACTATGTTTTGATTATTTTCATATAAAACTGAACATTAAATACTAAGGAAAATTAGAATATGGGAGCTATTAACATTAGAGACCTATGTTTCTAATAGGCAAATAATAAAATACGGAGTGTTAAACTTTATTTTTATTAGCGAATAAAAATGTGAGCTTTATAATAGAGATTAGCAAGGTATTTGAAACACTTTAAGAGGCCCTTCAAGTCTGTTCATAAATAAGAAGGAAATGGAGGAAAGTGAGCAAAAACACCAAGAATATAATTGCTTGAGATCATGGGTATATTTGTACAGTTATCTAATCTAATTGCATTGAGGACAGGCCAAATATATTAATGTTTTGTATTCATTTTGATGCAATAATTCTGCATCTATCATGAGTTTATTCACTTTGTCAACAAGAGATCAAAAGAAATGAGCCCCTTTTGGGTTTGTGTGTGTATATTATACCACTTTTGCAGATAAATTGGTGTTAATTCTTCTTTGCACTTTTGGTAAAAGTCATTATGTAATGTTCCTCTGGTCTCTGATAATTTTCTTTGCTCTAAAGCCTACTTCATATGATACCCCTCCTTCTGCTATATTTTTATTAATGTTTACGTGATGTATTTTCTACATCTTTTTACTTTCATTTCACCTAGAGTTTTATATTTGAGGTGAATTTCTTGTAGACAACATATAAATGGATCATGATTTTTTAATCCACTCTGCTAATTTTGTTTTTTACTTGGTTTATTTAGACCATTTACACTTAATTATTGATATTTTAGGACTTAGGTATACCTTTTTATTTTTTGTCTTCTCTACTTTCTCTTTCTGTTTTTTATTTCTGTTTTCTTTTTTCTGGCTTCATGTGGGTTACCTGAACATTTTTTGAATTTTATTTTAATTTATTTACAATGTTTTAGTGTATATCTCTCTTTCTTTCTTTTTTTTTTTTTTAAGATTTTATATATTATTTTGACAGAGAGAGAGAGACAGCCAGTGAGAGAGGGAACACAAGCAGGGGGAGTGGGAGAGGAAGAAGCATGCTCCCAGCAGAGCAGGGAGCCTGATTCAGGGCTCGATCCCAGGACCCTGGGATTACGCCCTGAGCCTAAGGCAGATACTTAACGACTGAGCCACCCAGGGCGCCCCTGAGTATATCTCTTTTTATAGCTATTTTATTGATTGGTCTAAGGATTAAATTTTATCACAGTCTACTGGGTCAACATTTTGCTAGTTTTTATGAAGTGTATAAACCTTACCTCTTATATCCCTTTACTGTTTCAAACTATGATTTTCTTATATTGTTTTTATATGCATTTAGAACTATATCGGAGAATGTTATAATTGTTGCAACAACTCTAAATACAATTTTAAAAACCCAATAGGAGTTGGAAAGCCTATTGTTTTTATATGTATGTTAGTCACCGTACAGTACATCCCTAGTTTTTGATGTAAAGTTCGATGATTCGTTACTTGCCTATAACACCCAGTGCTTCATGCAATACGTGTCCTCCTTACCCATCACCAGCCTATCCATTCCCCCACCCCCCTCCGCTCTGAAGCCCTCAGTTTGTTTCCCCGAGTCCATAGTCTCTCATTGTTCATTCACCCTTCTGATTACCCCCCTTCTTCTTCCCTTTCTTCTCCTACCGATCTTCCTACTTATTATGTTCCATAAATGAGTGAAACTATATCATTGTCTTTCTCTGCTTGACTTATTTCGGTTAGCATAATCTCCTCCAGTTCCGCACATGTTGCAGCAAATGTTGAGAAATCATTCTTTTTGATAGCTGAGTAATATTCCATTGGACCACATCTTCTTAATCCGGTCATCTGTTGAAGGGCATCTCAGCTCCTTCCACGATTTAGCTATTGTGCACAATGCTCCTATGAACATTGGGGTGCAGATGGCCCTTCTCTTCACTAAGTCTGTATCTTTGGTGCAATTGCCGGATCATAGGGTAGCTCAATTTTTAACTTTCTAAGGGATCTCCACACAAGGCCACTCACGTTGATAGTGATTATTGAGAGAGATGATTTTAATGATGTCATGTTGCCTGTAAAGTCTTTGTTTCTACAGATTGTAAATTTCTGTTCTTTATCACTCTTAAGACCTTTTTACTTTTGTAGAACCCCCCTTAATATCTCCTGTAGAGCTGGTTTCGTGGTTACGAAATTGGTCAGTGACTGGCGATCTTGGAAGGTCCTTATTTCTCCATCAGTTCTGAATGACAGCCTTGCTGGATAAAGGATCCTTGGCTGCATGTTTTTCTCTGAAAGAGCTTTAAAAATGGCCCCCCAACCCTTTCTCTCATTCTAGGTCTGTGTAGACAGGTCTGACGTAATTCTGATACCTTTTCCTTGGTACGTGAGAAATTTCTTTGCCCTGGCCACTTTCAATACTGTATCCTTGGATCTAATATTTGCGAATTGCACTATGACGTGACATGTCGTTGGTTTGTCGTGGTTGAGCTTGGGAGGGGTCCTCTCTGCCTCTTGGACATGAATGCTTGTTTCCTTTGCTAGATTAGGGAAGTTTTCAGCTACAATTTGTTCAAATATCTCTTCTAGACCTCTGTTTTTCTCCACCCCCTTGGGGGTGCTGATGATTCTGACATCGGAACGTTTCATTGAGTTATTATACTCTCCTGTAACCTATGTTCTTGAGATTGGATTTTCTTGAGCCAAGTTTCTGTTTTAACTTTCTCTTCTATCATCCCATCCTCCAATTCACTAATTCGTTCTTCTGCCTCATTTACCCTGGCCGTCAGAGCAGGTAGTTTTGACTGCATTTGATTCATAGCATTTTTAATTTCTGCCAGATTCGCTCTTACTTCCACCCTTAGAGATTCTATATTCTCGTTAATATTTTTTTCAAGCCTACACATCATCTTGACCATTGTTACTCTGAACTCCATTTCTGACAGTTTGGTTGTATCCATATCCATCAGTTCTGTGACAGAGGCCACAGACTCATTGTCTTTTCTTTGCTGGGGGGGATTTCTCCTCTTGTCATTCTAATGAGGAGAGTTTGCGGGGTTGTCCAGAGCCCAAATTATTGACCAGGACCCAGGCAGTGTGCACTTGATTTATAGGGATCTTAGGGATGTGGGCTTCTTGATTTTTCAGCCTGCCTTCTGGGGGAGGGGCCTGCCACGCTGATATTCAGGCAACCCTGTTTGGGTAGAGTCTCCCTGTCCTCTGCGAGGGGTATAGGGATGGGCACATTGAGCCGGTATTTCTGGGCTTTTTTTCTCTGGTGACTTTCCCTGGCGGTTTGCTGTGGCTCTTCTGAGAGTCAGAGCAGCAGTGACCAAATCCTAGCCTCTGTCTCAGAACAGAGAGATCGGAGTCTGCTCTCCACTGAGCTCTCCTGGCCTCTTTAACCCTGTTTCTGTTGGTGCTGCTAAAAACCCTGCAGCATCCCGGGTTGTGCGCCCCACAGCCGGTGTCCCAGCCCTCACTTCCAGGGCCGGCGGGCCTCTGTCCTTTGTGTTTCTAACACAGCCAGCCGCCCCCGGTTCCCGTGCGAGCTCCCAAGCTCTCTGTTTCAATGTGGTTTGTGCGCACTCCAGAGCGCCGGTTTTCAGACTGGTCACCAACGCGCTCCCGAGCTCCCGGTATCAGTCTGGTTACAGTGAGTGCTCCAGAGTTCTGGTTGTCAGTCAGGTCGCGCGAGCACTCCCTATCTCCGGGTTTCCGTCTAATTCGAGTGAGCGCACCGGCGCTCTGGTTTTCAGTCTGGTCGCACGCGCATTTCCAGGCTCACGGTTTCAGTCTGCTCTCTCGTGGGTGCCGGTCCGCGAGTCCACCCGCTCCCCAGTGCAGGGGCTACTGCTTCACGGCGCCTGAGCGCGGCGGCTCCCTCCCCCTTCCGTTTATCTTCCCATATCTGCAGGGATTCAGGGCTCCCCGCTTTGGACCTCAATACTCAGCTCTGGAGATGGTCATTTGTAGAGATACAGATGTATCTTCCTGTGTCTCAGGCTGCTTCCGTGGGGTTTTAGGATGGTCTGGTAGATATCCAGCTCGACTAGGGACCAGCTGAGAAAGGGGACCCCTACTCCTCTGCCATCTTAACTCCTCCCCCCCATAATTGCCTATTGAAGCATGCTTATAATGGCTACTTTAGAATCTTTGTCAAATAATTCTAATACCTGTGTCATTTCAGCATTGTCATATATTAATTATCTTTTTTCATTTGGGATTTTTCCTGGGACTTAGTATAAGAAAGGACTTCAGATGGTAACCTGTACATTGATGCATTATGAAATTCTGGATCTTATTTAAATCTGTTTTAGGGGGCTTTGTATGATACTGTTCTGAGAGGAGAAGTGGAGGTTGCTGGTGGGGCTTGTTACTGGCAGGTGGAAGAAGAAGTCCAAATTCCCCAGTTGGCCTCCATTAATACTCAGAGGGTAAGGACTCCTTGTTACTGCTAGGTAGATTTGAGTTCCAGCTTCCTGCTTGGCCTCCACTGACATCACCGTTGCTGGGAATGCCAGGGGTAGTGCTTCCCACATGGCTTCCACTGAGAGCACTGGAGGAAGGTGTGAGAATAGAGAGTAGCCAGGAGTACTGGCTACTGATGTCAGGAGGGTGTGGTAGTCCAGGCCCTCAGGTGGTCTCCACTGTCATAGTGTATATGTGTTGGGGGGTGGGGGTTGATCAGGGAAAGCTCATTAGAAGCCTGCAGGGGTGGAAGTCCCAACACTCTATCCTGCCTTCTCTCACACCACCCCACCTGGGCTATTGAGACTTTTCATTACAGCCTGACGAGAGTGCAAGTCTGAGCTCCCCACTCACCCTTTTCTGGTGTGTATGATAGTGGGTCCACAGGTTTTCTGTGATGTTTGCCTAGATTAGAGCAGTCATTTTCTAAAAGTGTTGTGTTTTACTAGGCTGTCCCTTCCTTAGCCTTTAGTTGGAGAGAGTAAGCTTTTGTAGGGGCTTTTTTTATCTGTACCCATCGCTGTATCAGGTTGCCATCTTCTTCAGTTTGAAGTCTGGGATATAAGAGGCAAACAGAAAATCCAGGAACACACTACTATGTTGTTCCTTCGTTCTCAAGGTCTCTAGGGCCTAGCTGGTATGCCTTCTTTCCACCTCTCAGTGTCTTATGTTTAGTTGTTATATAATGTTAGGTATTTTAATTGTACTTAACAGGATAAGTTAGGAAAAGTATGTCTACTCCCACCTTCCCAGAAGTAGAAGTCCTAAATTTTCCTTAATGTTAAGCAGCATTACCACCTTTGAGGAATGAGTGTTGAAGAAGTCAAATCAGATGTCTGAAAGGAACCAGGAGAATTTTGTCTGTTATGTCCACATTCCTTTTCAACTTAAATGTGAAGCATTTCTGTGACTGTGTTCTACTTGATAGTGAAGGTAGGAGGTCCTTTGGGTCTTGATGTCATGTTCTTTGGAAGATTAGAGCTTTCAAAGTGTCTGAAGGTTTCATTTGTAAATTACATTTATTTTAATGTCTGGGTAATTTTTGAGCGTGAGCTTCTTGAGCCTCACTCACTGCATTTCTCCAACGCCATCATCTACTAACGTAGGAGAGCTCAGGTGGTGAGCCCGAGTGGTGACATGGCCTTCTTCCATTCCCGCTCTCCTGACACAGACTTGCGCTGGAAAAGTAAAATCAATTCCACTGACATTCTCTCCTGAGCATGTGAGGGTGGGTGTCACTTCTGTTTGTCTGTTTGTTTTATTGAAATATAGTTGACATACAAGAACCCATTAGTTTCATGTGTGCAACATAGTGCTTTGGTAGTTCTGTGCATTACACAATGCTTACCATGATAGGTTACCATCTGTCATCATACAAAGTTTTACAATGTTGTTGACTATGTCCCCCATGTAGTATTTCTTATCCCTATAACTTATTCATTTTATAACTGCAGGTTTGTACCTCTGAATCCCCTTCACCCATTTTGTCCATCCCACCACCCCAAGCTCAGCTGCTCTGGCAACCATCAGTTTGTTTTCTGTATTTATGAGACTGTTTCTGTTTTTGTTTATTTGTTTTTGTTGTTTTTTAGATTCCATATACAAGTGAGATCATATGGTATTTGCCTATCTTTGTCTTATTTCACTTAATATAATACTAAGGCTATTCATGTCACAAATGCCAAGATCTCATTCTTTTTATGGCTGAGTAATAGTCCAGTGTATATATGTACCACATGTTCTCTATCCATTCATTCATCTGTGGCTGTCACTTTATGGGCTGACTTGGTATTATCTGTCTATAGCAGGTGAGTCATTGCCTTTGTATTCCTGAGTTAGTAAGAACGTGAGGGAAATCCAACATTGTAAATAAACCATAACTGTAAACTGTTATATTTCTTTCTCTTTTCCAGGCAAAAGCTTATTATCCCAAATGGAAGTTGCCCTGTTATTCTGAATACTTATTTTTGTCAGAAAGTTGTTGCCAAAGAAGATTCAAAAAGAATACATGAAGTGCACTGTTGGGACACATCCCTTCCAAGAAGAAGTATCAGTTTGGCTCAAATATTTAGACTGAAGAATCTAACAAATAAATCACCTGAAAGCCAGGTTAATTTCCATTTGTTTTAGGTGTTTTATGCTTAGTAATAATATTGGATTTGAAAGGTATAAGCAAAGATGTTATCTTTGGTTCCCATTCAAATATTCAGTAAATATATATGTTAGAACATCTTGTTATTATTGTGATGCCTGAAGAAAGTATGAAGCAGTTCAGTATTTACTAGTAGTCTTTTCTCAGTTTATTTCATCTAATTGTTATTTTTAATCTTTATCCTAGTCTATCAAAATATATGATTTTTCATTTTTTTATTCTCATTTTGTAATTGTCTAAGAATTTTGCTTAAGCCTTTTTAAGTTGTATTTTTCTTTTTCACTATATCTGTATCCCCTGGGATAAAAAGAAGTGCATAAACTTGAAAATATATGCTATAGATTATTTTCTGAAATTTTATTGGCCCTAAGCCATGATCATTTGTCAAGATAAATTTAGAGAACCACTAAATTTCACTCATAGAAGGCATGAAAGGCACTCCAGGGACCATTCCAAGCTCTAAGTGTGTGTAACTCCAGGTGCATCATCTCAGGTTCACCCAGTTAGCTGAATCAGCAGTGAACAGAATACTAAGCAGACAGATAGCGTGGGTGGCTCAGTTGGTTAAGCATCTGCCTTCAGCTCAGGTCCATCCGTCTCCTTGCTCAGCAGGGAGCCTGCTTCTCCCTCTGCATCCACTCTCCCTGCTTGTACTTTCTCTTTCTTTCTGACAAATAAATATATAAATTCTTAAAAAAAAAAGGAGACAAATTTTCATCTTGTTTGTAAATATGTCAACAAGCGTACTCTCCCTTTGACCATCAAAAGAAGTATCTGAAAGGGATAATGGGAACAAGAGGGCTCTCTAATTAATTTAATTTATGGCTCAAAGTGCACTACTGTTTTAACATTTCGTTGTAAATAGCTATTGATATTAAATTCTTGAGATAACGTTTTTGTCTTACAACGGTACAATGAAACTGCAGTGTAACATCGTGGTTATGAATATAGGCTTTGGAACCAGGATTCCTAGTTTAAATTCTGCTTCAACCATTTATTGCTGAGTAACATTGGGCAAGCTACATAATTTTTCTGTGTTTCGATATTTTTATCTTTAAAATGGTAATAATGATATATCTACCCGCTTGGGTAGTTATAAGGTTAAGTATGTTTGTTTTGTAAGTATAATACATAAAGAAGAGTGCCTGGAATGTCCTCTGGAAGTGTTATCTTATTATGATATTTAATATTATTGTAAAGGGTTGTTGGGAGGCTACATGAGCCTGTAAAGTGTCTAGTCCTAGTAGACTGCACGCAACAAGCACTTAATAATGACTTAATTTTGAAACCCTAGTCATCCTTTTGTTTTTTAGTTTGTCCTGTTGGGATTGTTTACCTCATAAAAGAAAAATTGTTTTCTCATAAAAGAAAAATTTTCTAAATTACCATAAAGTATTGTAATAGCAGGACTTTACATGTTTTCAAAGACCCAAGATGATTTGTGCTTCTATTGATTGGAAACACTCTTTGCTGTTCCCATGGTGTCTTGCTCACTTTGCCCTCCTCAACAGCATTAGTTACCTGGCCGACACAGAGGCCCATGCAATGTCTTATCTTCATTATTCCTTTGGTGTTCTGTAGTTACATCAGAAGATTGCCTCAGAATGTCATGGTTTGGTACGTACCACGCTTTTGTGAGTTAAACTGAAATTGTTCCCTTTGCATGTCTTGGCCAGGTTATGTGTAGTGGTCTCACTACCATGAGGACAGACTGCAACCACGGACATGAGGAAGCCAAACAGTGCTTCCCAGCCCAAGCTCCCCTGACGCATTCTCTTCTGGATGCAGTGGAAAGCCAGGGAGCTGCCACATGGTCAGGAGTTGGGGTCCGAGTGGTGGTACAGAGAGTTTACTACCTTCCCTGCGGATATCAGCAGGGAGTTGGTTCAGCTGCTCTACTTGGCTCAGACCCACCTAGAGTTCGGTGAGTAATTAAGACACAGGCGTCAGTGCTAGAGTCGCTTAGAGAACATAGAGACTCTTCCTGGAGAAAGTAAACTCTTGGCTGCGTTCACCATGTACATGAGTGTTTATTTTTTTGTTTTTTCTTGCATCAAAATTTGGGACATGTGGTGTGACAAAGGAATCTGTTTATTTATTTAATATAAAGTCCTACTAAAAATTTAATTTGTTGCATTTACTTTTACCTTTAATGGTTCATGTTATTAAAAGTAGTATAGACAAATACTGGTATTGTTTTAGAAAAGCCAGGACATGTGATTACCATACCTAAAAAGACCGCTGCAATATCTGTCAAGGTTTATGTATCTAAAAACCTAAGTAAGTAAATGGCAATTAATAAATCTGTGGCTTTCAGAGAGTGCTGTTCTAACCTATATCAGCACTTTCTGCAATGAGGTAAATGTCGTATATTTATACTATCCAGTGGGGTAGTCACTGACCACATATGGTTACTGAGCACTCAGAATATGGCTAATGGGACTGAGGAACTAAATTTCAAGTTTTATTTTATTTCAAATAACTTTAGTCAAAAGTAGCCCCATGTGGCTAGGGGTTACCTTGGTGGACAGTGCAGCTACATTAGCCAAACCCATGTTCAGAGTACTTTGTTCATACTAAATATGGGAATGATATCTTCTTTTACTTGTATTTAGGCCCTTCCTGTGTTTTTTCAAATAGCTGTAGTCATGTCGTTGACTGAAGGGTTTATTTGTCACAGTCTTGGCATAACCTTTTGAGGTTGTATTTCTTTCTGTGTGAAACTGTCCTCAAAGCAGTGAGATGGACTTATAATATAATAGAAATTAAAAGTATAGATGCCAATTCATCAACCTTTTTTTTATATCTCCTCTTAAAAGAAAACACATATTGAAGAAGCAGTAATTATAGCAATATCCTATTCTTATAGTGCCTTCTGATAGCATTCAGAAGGAGTGACAAGAAACATTTCTGTGTTAATTATGAATCCTCTTCAGGTGGGTGGCACTTTATTTGAAAGTCCTATGAGTTTCAAAAAGTCTCCTTCAGGTGCAGAGTTAGAGAATATTTCTTTTGGATTTATAGAAAAAAAATTTAATTTTGTTTGGAATATGTGTATGTCTGAAATGATTATATCATGTTAGGGTTTTTAACTTGTTAGGTGTAGACTAGTCTTGTAGTCTTTAACTTAAATCTGTGGTAAACCTAAATAGAATTATCTGAGCCACTATTAGATCAGACATAGGTTTTGTTTTGCTTTGCGTTTTTCATGGAATGTATCCAGCGTTAGGCTTTGGAGAAGGAAATATTGAGTAACCTAAGCAATGATGATCTTGGTACAGCTTCTCCAGCCCAGCACACAGACCACACACACACTCAGAGGAGATTGGGGACAGCAGGGACTGAGTCACAGTGATGAGAAGGTAAGGAGAAACTGACAGGTTGCTTCCTTATGAGTAATCACAAGCAGTGTACACCTCGAATCCTATCCCTCTAGCTTCTTTGGTGGTACTTGTTTTACTTGTTAAGCAAAAAGAAGAATTGGAAGTTAGCTTCTGGTGAATTGCTGCCAGTGGCTGGCATTACGAATGTTTTGGATTTGTACCTTAGAACATACACTGGGACATATCAAATGAGACTGTCCTAAATTGTGGATTGAAAAAAGGCCAGGCATAAACTTCAAAAATAAGAAAATAACCTTCAGTTATTCAGATGTAATTAAATAAGAATTGTGTGTGCTGTGTTTCCTGTAGCACACATGAGATTATACAATGTTGAGTCTAGAGGGCATTAGTCCCATTTCACAGATGAGGAAACTGAGCCTTAGAGAGGTTCTTAACTTGCTGACAGTTATACAGGTGGACAAAAAGAATAACATCATGAGATAGAATCCCAAATATGTCAGGGTTGTGGAGAGTATGGAGCTGAAAGAAAGGGGATAAAATTGAGTTAGGACCAAGCTGTGATTGATTAAGTTTAAGCCTGACTGGGGGGTCAGGTCATCCTGGGCAGTAGGAGTAGTGGAAGTGCCTAGCCACAGGGAAAATTGATTGGATTGTGTAAGAAAATGAACCTTTGGAGAGAAAATCATAGCATTTGAGCTTGCGTTTGAGGACAAGGCTTCTGAGATGTCTTTTGGGTACAGAAAAGTACTGTTGTAAAACTGATTATTAATATTTTCTAGATTCATAATGCTATTATAATGATCAAGCTCAAGTTTACAAACAAAATTAATATAGAAGGAAAATTATACTTAACCCTGTACTAATTCTTTGCTAATGTGCATATTATCAAAAGCATTAAAATATCTGCTTTGGAGGATCATTTAGAAACATGTTTTCTAATGTAGACTTCTATTTATACACATGTAGCATGTATATAAGAGAAAACATTATTAAAAGACTTCAGTTTATAGTTTGAAAGATTCCTTTCTTTTCTACTTACAGTTTCTACCTGTAACTTTGGGTGAACTCCTGTGCAGCACATGGGAGTCATTCTCATCCAGAGGCATGAGTGCAGCAGGCAGGGAAATGGCATAGTGACCCCTTACACTGTGGGCAGCTCCTGGTCTGCTCTCTTGCCATAACCTGCTATGCCCCAGAGATCCTTCTATCAGTGAACTGAAAGACAATGTTGATCACTATGTGTTTTTCATAAAGTGCCAGAAATTACCATATCCCAAGAAATTAAGGCCTGCAAGAAAGAAATGACTCTGTCATATGGTAGATATTTTGCCGCAATTATTCTCCCTTTTCTGCCCAAACGAGGTCAGAGGAGTCCTCATGGAGCACTGTGGTGAGTCATATCTAAGTGCACTTAGCGCCTCAGCCATAAGTGTCTGTCTCAATCTGTCCCTAGTGCTTTAGCAGTCTCACTTTTCTAAGATCAGTAAGAGCTCATTTTCTGATGGCAGATAGCCAGATTGTTGCCAACATTGAAAAATAAAAGGAAATTCATTTGGAGCCAGCCAGTCCTGAAAAGGGACACATAGGTTCAGTCAAAAGGCTCATTTCCTCTGAGCTGTGAAACATTATTTAAATACACTTTAGATTTCAGGGGTGTCTGGGTAGCTCCTTTGGTTGAGCATCTGACTCTTGGTTTCGGTTCAGGTTGTGATCTCATGGGTCATGGGCTAGAGCCCTGTGTCCATCTCCACGCTCTCTGGGGACGCTGCTTGAAGATTCTCTCCCTCTGCCCCTCCCCCTACTTGCATGTGCTCATGCTTTCTCTAAAATAAATAAATTTTTAAAATACATATATGTGTGTGTGTGTGTGTGTGTGTATATATTTATATACACTTTAGATTTTATATGTATATATATACACTTACACTTTATTTTTTTAATTTTTTTAAATAATTTTTTATTATGTTATGTTAGTCACCATACAGTACATCCTTAGTTTTTGATGTAGTGTTNGTGTGTGTGTGTGTGTGTGTGTGTGTGTATATATTTATATACACTTTAGATTTTATATGTATATATATACACTTACACTTTATTTTTTTAATTTTTTTAAATAATTTTTTATTATGTTATGTTAGTCACCATACAGTACATCCTTAGTTTTTGATGTAGTGTTCCATGATTCATTACTTGCGTATAACACCCAGCGCTCCATGCAATATGTGCCCTCCTTAATACCCATCACCAGCCTATTCCAACACCCAACCCCCTTCCCCTCTGAAGCCCTCAGTTTGTTTCCCAGAGTCCATAGTCTCTCGTGGTTCATTCCCCCTTCATTGTTCCCTTCCTTCTTCTACCGATCTCCCTGCTATTTCTTATGTTCCATAAATGAGTGAAACCATATGATAATTGTCTTTCTTTGCTTGACTTATTTCACTTAGCAGAATCTCCTCCAGTCCCACCCATGTTGCTGCAAATGTTGGGTAATCATTCTTTCTGATGGCTGAGTAATATGCCATTGTATATATGGACCACAACTTCTTAATCCAGTCATCTGTTGAAGGGCATCTCGGCTCCTTCCACAATTTAGCTATTGTGGACAATGCTGCTATGAACATTGTGGTGCTTATGGCCCTTCTCTTCACTACATCTGTATCTGTGGGGAAAATACCCAGTANATATCTTTGGGGTAAATACCCAGTAGCGCAATTGCTGGACCTTAGGGTAGCTCTATTTTTAACCTTTTGAGGGAC
Organism: Ailuropoda melanoleuca; assembly: GCF_002007445.2. Taxonomy (NCBI): domain Eukaryota; kingdom Metazoa; phylum Chordata; class Mammalia; order Carnivora; family Ursidae; genus Ailuropoda; species Ailuropoda melanoleuca. Next base: position 572,070 of record NW_023179820.1, read on the forward strand.
CTCCGCACTGTTTTCCAAAGTGGCTGTACCAACTTGCATTCCCACCAACAGTGTAAGAGGGTTCCCCTTTCTCCACATCCTCTCAAACATTTGTTGTTTCTTGCCTTGTCAATTTTTGCCATTCTAACTGGCATAAGGTGGAATCTCAATGCGGTTTTGATTTGAATTTCTCTGATGACTGACACATATACATTTTAGATTTCAGAACTATAACATGTAAGAGTCTTCTGTCCCTTGTTCTTCTGAATGACTTCTTTTAACTCAAGCTGGTAAAGAAAACACTTCTACAAAGTTTCTCAAGTGTTATGGGTCAGAATAACCAGTATAAACTTGAATTTTATAAATCACTAAAATCAAAAGTAATAAAAAACCAACTTCGAAGGCACTCCCTAACCACTAATCTAGGCAGACAGTTCAGAGCCCAAACCCACCTTTATGTAGATCCACTGCATATTGAATGAATGTGAAATAAATGCATGACTAATAAAGTAATGGGGTTTTTTGTTTGTTTGTTTGAGGTTTGTTTGTTTGTTTTTTAGCAGAAAGGGACCACTGGTCTTGGAGACCTCTATTTATAATAGAGGAAACTGAGACAAAAAAAAAAGTGAGTGAATTCCCTAGTGACTCCCTACCTCATGGCAGAGCAGACTCTGGACCATGTTACCTCACTCCCAGACCATGCTGGTTGCCATTAAACATTGACTTTCTTTCTCCCTTTCTGAAACATCCACATCCTTTCTCCTTCAGATATTTAACTTAGGGACAAATAATTTAATTTTATCCTTTAGAGATGTACATTCTTTCTTGCCTGTCATTGCAGAAGTATTGATAATGGGAGAGTTAGTCTTTTGTTAGGGCATTGAATTCAGCTTGCTCAGTGGTCTTATGTTCTGACAAAAAGTTGGAATGACAGAACCTCCCAGTTTAACAGTTTAATATTTATCATGCATTATAGTTGTATAGAAATTTGTTGAGCTGAGCTCAGGAAAAGAGTACGTTTTCTTTCTCCAAATCTTGATATTTTATTTTCTCTTTTCATCTTTTGACTCTTCCTTTAGTGTCTTTTCCTGTATTTCTTCTTCCTTTTCACTAAGGAAAGATTTTAAAAAATCCACTATTGTCCTAGGCTAGGTTCTGGGTCCTCAGTGATTAACAAAGTCAGACATTGTCCTTATGGTCATGGAGCATGGTCCAGTGGGGAAGTCCCACATAAAACAATTAAAAACAAGTACATCTATGATTATAAGTTGTGATAAGTGCTCTGGTAAGAAAAGTAGGACACTATGAGAGAAACCAATGGAGAAGGGACAAGATTTAGTTTAGAGAATTCAAAGATGGGTATTGTAAGGCAGTACTATTTAAGCTGGTGCCTGAGAGATAAGTAGATGATAGGTAAAAAGCAGATGAAAGAGAATTGCAGTGGAAGAGAGAATATCTTTGAAAGCTCATTGGGGCACCTGGGTGGCTCATTCGGTTGGGCATCTGCCTTTGGCTCAGGTCATGATCCCAGAGTTCCAGATCATGCCGCACGTAGGGCTCCCTGCTCAGCGTGGAGTCTTCTTCTCCCTCTCCCTCTGCCCTTCCCCCTGCTTGTGCTCTGTCTCTCCCTCTCAAATAAGTAAATAAAATCTTTAAAACGAAACAAAACAACAAAACACACCTTTGAAAACTCCTAGACAGGAGGGAGAAGCTGATCTGGCCAAGATGTGTGGGCCAGCGGGAGAGCCCAGAGAGGCAAGCCAGATGTAGGCTGCACACATGGTCTGCAGTGTTTGCCAGGGCTGCCCACTGACCCCAAATAAACTTTACCTGTTTGGAACATGACTTTAGTTGTGAGTTGGAAAATGGTTTAGGAAGAGGAAGAGGCACATGGAGTCGGTCCCAGTGGGAGTGGAGAGACCAGGAAGAGGCACACTGTAGGACTCCAAGTCAGCCTGGGCTCCTGAGTCTCACATGGCATCACTGGGATGTGGAGAAAAGGGTCACCTTCTAGATGTGTGTGATGACTTGAGAATGGATTGGATGTGGAGAGAGTGAAGTAAAAGGAAATAATAAGAATGATGCTCAGTTGATTGCTTGGTGGAATGATGAGTTACTTACTGAGGTGAGAAAAACTGGGATGAGAGCAGGTTTGGAGGGAAGCTCAAGAATTCAGTTTGGGGCCTATTTAGTTTGAGACTCCTGAGACATCTAAGGAGAGGTGTCAGATGAGAAAGTTGAATATAAAGATCTCACATTCAGAGAAGAATTTTGGGTTGGAGATAAACATTTGGCAGTTTTCAGCCTATAGCTGGTCACGACGTGCATTTGTACATACATTGATTTTATTTGCTAATTTGTATAGGTTATGTTTGTCCGTGGTGCTGAGTTCCAAAGGCACTAGAGGGCATACAGTGAAAGGCTCCTCTCCTCCTGCCCCTCTTCCCCACACCCCTTTTAGGGGTGTTGTGTCACAGCTAGTAAGTCTCTAAAACCAGGGCGGCCAATGAGATCACATTAGGGAAAAAGTAGACACAAAGAAAAGAAGAAATGCTAGCACAGAGATCTAAAGTCCTGTAGCATTGGAAAACAGGTGGAAGAGGGGACCAGCAAAGGAGACTAAAGAGGAATGGCTAATGGTGGAAGAGGAAGACCCAATGTACTGTGGCAGCACATAAGACATAGGATTTTCCGTGTGTGCAAGTAGCAGCGAAGTTGGTGGTGCAGAGCAGCCTAATAAAATGAGGACTGGAAACACATGCAATGGGTTGCTGAGAAGTTCCTGTATAACTTTAGGAGGTGCAGGGGAGACATAAGACTGGAAGCTAGTTGGTAGGGAGTTGAAGAGTGAGTGGGAGGTGGGGAGGAAGGACAGGTTTTGATTTTTATGGTAAGTGCTTTGTTGATGCATAAGAGAATGAGAATGTCAGATGTTCAACGGAACAACAAAACTCATGAGGGCACTCTGTCCATGGTTTCCAGTGTAGGTACCATTTTTCTTTTAAAAATGCATTGGGGTACACTTATTGTGATAAGCACTGACTAATATATAGAATTGTTAAATCACTATACTGTACACCTAAAACTAATATAACACTGTATGTTAATATATTGGAATTAAAATTTTTGAAAATGCATTGAGGTAGAGGCAGACCATTAACGGGAAGAACAGAAGGTCTGGAATCAAACTGGTCTAGGTTCAAATGCTGATTCCGCCACTTAGTAGGAAGACTTGGGGCAAATTCTGTTTTCTTATTTATGAAATTGGAATTATTTCTTTCCATTATTCAGGTTCATGATAAAGATAAACTGAGATTATGTATGTAATGTGTTTAGCATTATGCTTCTTATATAAGGACTCAATAGAAGGTGGCTCACTAGCTCTTCAAAAGCAAGTGCCAAGACTTCAAAATTGTAAAATACTGATAAATAACATTGTTACAATAATAGAAACCTAAAATAAAGAAAGAAGAAGATCATATTACAAACCAGCATTTATGTTAGAGTTGAGTCGGTTGCCTGGCTGCAGGAGAAGCTTGATTGAAGGTGGTTTTTACTCCTGTCCTTTTGCACCACTCCCCTGTCTGCACCACCCCCCCATCAACAAGGAGTTGCTGCTCATTTACTTTAGAAAACAAACATTTATGTAAATTCATCCATATGAAATGTGACTACTGCCTTCCAAATGATGGAGGCATAGAAGTTCCTCTGTAATGAACACCGCAGGAAACTGCCCTAGTGCTGGACCCAGTATTGGATGGTGCTGGTAATTATGGCTGGTATATTTTTGTCTTTGTCTAGAGCATTTAAAGACATCCCAGACCCCTGATGGTGAAAATGATACAGTATTAAAGCAGAATGAGGAACACAAACTAGTATGTAGTGGTTGTGATGATTAGTGTTCTTTTATGATGATTAGCTTTTGTGCGTGTTTGGACAGTAGAGAAAGACTTGTATCAAGTTCGCAAGATTCCTTTTGATGAGAGGGCTGCCGGCTGTGGTGCGTTGATTCCTCAGCTGTGTGCTCACCAGCCAGGTCTCCCTAGGTACATGCAGCTCTTTTCCTTGATTGTGAATGTTTCCTTTTCTTCCTATTAAATGATTGGATGATATAGTGGACTCAGGTCTCCTTTTCTGTGCATAGAGGTTGAGTGGCATGGCATTCTTTGACCAGAACAGAGATACCTATGTGTCAGTGATGAAAGAGCCCCAAGGAAAGCCTCCATCTCCTCCCCCTCAACAGTACACAGGACCATTTCACCTGGCCTGCTTCTACATACTACCACATACAAGAATCTGTGGAGTGATTCTGTTGATTAAACTACTTAGCATCACCCTCTCATAAGGCTGTTATTGTTATTCATACTTTATTTCCGAAGTTTCTTTTTTTCTTCATGTTGCAGAAAAGTTGGAATTACTCTTTTTCAATGATTTGAGTATTTTTATTGCAATGCAAAAAATATGAGAGTGGGGACTCATTTTTTTTGATGTATTCTTATAAGTGATATGAACTATATCTCATTCTTTAGGTTTCCCTTGTGCTCTCTCAGTAAATTTAAATCCTCTTTTAATCATTAGTTCTGTATTCATAAGTCTTAAATAAACACTTCAGTCTCAGGTACCCAGCTCTTAAGTTTTGCTACTCCCTCTCTAAGACAGTTCTTGATTGTCTGTAAGATATCCCAAGGTCATTTTGCCATATTTTCTTTGCACTCCTGTATTTACAGAGTTTTGCAATTATAACCATAATCTAATATTAGAACACTTTCATGACCTCAAAAAGAAACCCCAGGCCCATTAACTGTTTACTCCTCCTTCCCCCAGCCTGTGGCAACCACCAATTTTCTGTCTCTATGGATTTGACTGTTTTGGACATATATAAATGGAACTATACAATATATGATCTTATGACTGGCTTCTTTCACTTAGCACAATATTTTCAAGGCTCACCCATGTTGTGACATATATCAATATTTCATTCCATTGTATGGGTATGCCATATTCAGTTAATTTATCAGGTGATGAACATCTAGGTTGTTTCTACTTTGATGAATATGAATAGTGCTTCTATGAACATCTGTGTACAAGTTCTTTCTGTGAATATATGTTTTCAGTTCTCTTGAGTATATATTTAGGAGTAGAGTTGCTGGGTCATATGGTAACTCCGTGTTTAATTCTATGAAGAGTTAAACTGTTTTTCAAAGAAACTACCATTTTACATTCCCACCAGCAGTGTATGAGGGCTCCGGTCTCTCCACATCCTCACCAAGACTTGTGAGTATCTTTTTTATTATAGCCATCCAAGTGGATGTGAAGTGGCATATCCTTGTTGCTTTGGTTTGCAGTTCCCTAAGGATTAATGATGTTGGGCATGTTTTCATGTGCTTTTTGACCATTTGTATACTTCTTTGGAGATTGCCTCTTCAGATCCTTTGCTTGTTTTCTTAAATGGGTTATTTGTCCCTTTTTTGTTGAAATGTAAGAGTTCTTTAGTTATTCTGATTATAAGTCTCTTATATATATGATTTGAAAATATATTCTTCTATTCTGTGGAGTACTTTTTCCACTTTTTTGATAGTGTCCTTTGAAACACAAAAGTTTATAACCTTAGTGATGTCCAGTTTATCTTTTTTTTTTTCCTCTTGTGCTTTGGTGTTTTGATGTCACATCTAAGAAACAGTTGCCTAATCCAAGATTATGAAAATTTACTCCTATATTTTATTCTAAGAGTTTTACAGTTTACAGTCCTATGTTTAGGTCCACGATCCATTTGAGTTAATTTTTGTGTGTGGTGTGAGACAGGTGGTTCATCCTTTTACATGTGTGTATCCAGTTGTCCAACACCATTTACTAAAAAGACTATTCTTTCTCTTTGAAACTTTCTTGGTACTGTTGTCAAAAAACAATTGACCACAGATATAAGTATTTATTTCTGGACTTTCAGTTTCCTACCATTGACCTATATATATCTACCTTTATGCCAGTACCATAATGATCTTAATTACTAAAACTTTATAGTACATTTGGAAATCAGAATGTAAGTACTCTAACTTTTTTTTAAAGATTGTGTTGGGAATTCTTAGTCTCTTAGATTTATATTTTAATTTCAGAATCAGGTTGTCAATTTTGGAATAAAGCAATTGGGTTTTTGATAGAGATTATGTTGAATCTGTAGATCACTTGAAAAGAATTGCCATTTCAGCAATATTTAGCCTTTGGATCCATAAACATGAGGTGTCTTTTCCTTTCATTAGTTCTTTAATTTCTTTCAGCAGTGTTTTATAGTTTTCAGTAGAAGTCTTAACACTTCTTTAAATTTATATCTTAGTATTCTTTTATGCTATTGCAGACAAAATTATTTTCTTAGTTTCATTTTAGAATATTTATTGCTAATGTGTAGGTGTGCAAGTGACTTTTATATATGGACCTATTTGCTGAAGTCTTGCTGAACTTGCTTATTAACTCTAATAGTTTTTTTAGTGGATCCATTAGGATTTTCCATATGTGAAATTATGTAATCTTTAAATAAAGATAGTTTTACTTCTTCATTTCCAATCCAGGTAGGTTTTATTTCTTTTTCTTTCTTAATTGTCCTGGCAATTCTTTTAAGTATCTTAAGGCAGGGAAAAAGAAACCATTGTTTTATGCTTTGGTGCAGTATGGTTGCTCATCTTCTTCTATTCTTCTCTCTTGAAGTCCTATGCATCCTTCACTACCCAGTCTTATACCACTTGCCCCGTGAAATCTCTCCTAATTTCCCCTGTGGAGTTAGCCTCTTTTTCAGCATGGTAGAATGAAAAACTACTTAGCTGTATTTTTTTGGGTTAAAGGTAGGTAGGTAGGTAGGCAGATAGATCGACCAATCGATCTTATCTCTTCATTTTCACAACAGCCCCATAAAGTTAGTACCATTACTTTCAAACTTGAAGATTTAATGATGATAACATTTATAAAGTGCCTGACACCAAGTAAACGCTTTTAACACAATTTGTTTTATGACTGTTTTAGCTTTTGTATTGTAGTTAGTTACACATGTATCAGCCTTTACTATAAGATTGTAAAGTCCTTGCTGGTGAGGATTATGCAAAGTAGTAGTGGTAGTATTCATTAACGCTTTTATGCATATACTGTTCCTACTATATATGTTCCTAACTATGTTTCTATTATATCTCTTTTTTTCACATTTATGACTATTGGCACTGTATTATGTCTCTGTGTATCATTTCGCCCATTCTGAATGGTAGGAAATGGAGCCATTTTTCTACCCTTTATCTCTTCTTTAAATTTTTATTATTTTATTGATCTAGTATCAGGTTTCAGTTAGCAGATTGAAATTTTAAAGGTTTCAGAATAGAATTAGAATTGTAGACTATTTGAAAGCACTATGTTTAAGTTCTTAAATATTCAAGGGCGCCTGGGTGGTTCAGTCTGTTAAGCATCTGACTTTTGATTTCAGCTCAGGTCATGATCTCAGGGTTATGAGATCATGCCCCACACTGAGCTCCATGCTGGGCATGGAGCCTGCTAAAGATTCTCTCTCCATCTCCCTCTGCCCCTTCCCCCTAAAAAAAAACCAAAATAAAAATAAATATTCTATAATACCAACCCATGTCATTTGACCCGTCCTTTACATTTATGACAGACATATCTTGAATATGTATCCTTAATGAGCTTATTGATAATATGAAATTGAAATGAAAGTTCCCATGTTCTTTTCTTTATGTATTAAATTGTTGTTAGACTTGAAGGAAAAGATCAAAGGGAATAACAACAGCCTTGTGCTGTGAGTATAGACAATCATGAAAATAAAATTTTCATATAGAATGAAGATAGCAAGAGTAGTTTTCCAGAATCATAGCCAGACATGGTATGTGTATCCATAGTTCTAAGTTTGCATCTTAACCTGGCCTTGGTGATTTTCCAGCACCTGTTATCCATCAAGATTGAGAATGATTTCAAAGTGGCCCAATATAAAAGGCATGGAATTTTCTGCCTATCTCTGACCTCCTTTCCCTGGAAACTTTGTTGCTAAAAGAGGCTGGAGACCTCTAATAGTCTGTACCCCCACCCCTCTGTGTCTGCAGCTACATTTTGGAGCAGTACTGTGGTCATGCTAGAACCTTCCTGTGAGCTAGATTGCAGCTCTGGAATGTACTTTTCTGAGATGGCAGCACAGAGTAGAGCTATGAGGGACAGAACACATAGACTGGCAGAGTACGCAGTGGCAGCCAGATGCAAGCACACAACACCACATACCTCTATAGCCAAAAGCACGGATGGGGTGAGATCAAGTGTGATACCCATCTTGACTCCAGCTCTAGCTAGGCTGCTACACCTTATTTCCCTTTCCTTCCTGTTTGGCTCTGTCAGGTGACCTGTTCCTGCCCTGTCTCCCAACTGCTGCTAGACCCAGAACACTTAGGGCAGCCAGCTGGCAATCTTGGTAAGCTCATCCTTGTGTTCGTTTCTTGGCTCTACAGTTCTAATTAGCTAGAGCCAAATCAACCCCATGCTCCACAGAAAACTGGAGCAAACAGAACCTCCAAAACAATTCTTCGGAAGAGTGTCCTTCACAAGAAAGAGTCATTATAATATATCAACAGGTACCCTTGTTTTTTCTGGACCAGTTTGCCTGGCAGTGATATAAATATTCTGAACCTTCACATTTATTTGCACAGGGACAAAAAAAGAGTGACAAATAGAGGTATCTAGACAGGTGCTTGGTTATATAGTAATCATAATGGCCAGGTAGTATACGTTGCACTGGTATATGTCAATCCTTTCAAAATAAGGCCATACATATTTTTTTAAATTTTACTTCTCCTGTTTAACCCTCTGGGGATCAAGGACTGTGACTCATCATATTTTGGTACCAGACCATGAATGTTAGTGGACACGTAACACGTATGCGTAGATGGGGAAAAGTAGTAGCTGTGGGACTATGTATTCTCCTTCTTTCTCAGGACCAATTGGTCCATGGAGATGTACTGCAATGCTGTTGTTTCTCTACAAACACCGTTAAAGAGGCTAGTGCAGTAAGAATTGCCAGGAATACTCTGCTTTAGCAAAAAGATAAAGTCTAGTCCTCACCAGTCTTACAGAAAATGAGATACTTGGACCAGAGGCCCCTACCGAGTTTTCATTCAGTGTAAAGGAGGAGGGAAGTGGAGGAGGAAAAAGGAGGGGCACTTAGGGAGGTGGCAAAGGAGGAACAAGAGCAGCTCTTGACTGAGGATTTATAGAGAAAGTAAAAGAATCCCGTCAGTAATGATTTTGAGTTTGATAGCATTTGTTACAATTAACGCAGAACTAAGAGATGTCAAGAAAACCTTAAGCAGACACGGGTAAAAGACGAAAGGATGAAAACCTAACTTTTAACATCAAACCAAACTTAATTACTTGAAAAGGAAAGAACTGCTGATTTTAATTAAACAAAAAGGAAGACTGAGTCATCCAGGGGAAGATGGTGGGCAGAGGTTTAAAGGTCTTTAGTAGCTCTAATTCTCAAAGCTGCCATGTGAGCTGTGTCCTGCCCTACATTGTGTTTTCCTTAAGTGATGACTACCCTTCCTCTCTCTAGTAGGAATCTGAGTGCAGCTGTCGCAAGCTCCGGAGGTTGTGGGGAAGGCAAAAAAAGGACCAGACTGTATTTGTGTGTTTGGGAATGGGAAGAAGAATGAAATAAATATGCCTGGGTGGCTCAGTCAGTTAAACGTCTGCCTTCGTCTCAGGTCATGGTCTCAGGGACCTGGGATCGAGCCCCACATCGGGCTCCTTGCTCCTTACCTCTACTTATGCGTGCTCTCTCTCTCTCTCTCTCTCTCTCTCTCATTGTCAAATAAATAAATAAAATCTTTAAAAACTATTTTTAAAAAATATAAAAATCTCCTGGATATTTTACCACTTAAATAGACTTTTGGAAAACTTAAAGTTAGCTTAGTCAACTATGGACCTTGAGTCTTTGCACCCAGATAAGTTATGATATAAAAACACTGACTATCCAAGAAAGCCCCAGACATTGAATGGGGTAAACCTGAAGGTCTTAAAGCCCTTTCATTATGTGAGCTATAGAAAATTGGAAAATTATATGTTAATCAATTGGAATTTAAATAAAAACTTGAAACAAAAAAAAAGAAAAAGAAAAGTGGAAAACTGCAATGACAGCAAGAATACCAGTAAATCTTATCTTTACAATTTTTGAATATAAGTAATCCCAGTTTTTTTTCTGCTCATTAATTCAGCATCTTCTCTTCAGAAAAGACTAGAACGAGATTTCCTATAATGGTATACTTTGCACAAAAGTTACTGTATACAGATATCTCTCATTTTTCCAAAGTTCACATTACATCACTTTGCTTTTACAAAAGACCTACATTAGTGCTTGTTTTTGCTAACGGAAAGAAATCCAAAGAAGAGTTTTGCTTTTATGAAAAAAAGTGAAAATGCAAAGCAAAAATAGCCTCAGCATTTGTTTTGCACCAAGCTATTCTAGAGGCAGCACGTGCCCACCAGGGCTGGCATTGTGAAGCTTCTTCCCTGGAACTACACTCAGTATCAAACCACCATGGCTTTGAACTGTATCTCGGAGCATCTGTACTTTATCTCGATTTATTTTGTGCATCTGTCAGTGATGTGTTAGTGATGTGTGATGTGTCCTAGTGATGTATTAGAAAAACCTAATAGAGGTTATTTTTGAGGTCTGGGAATACTCAAAAATTTTTCCATAAAAATTAATGGTAATTGCTTCTTTACTTTATGCCATTTCAGCTCAAGAAAGTTTTAATAGGAATGCTCTACTTTCAGATAGCAGGGGAGTCTATGGCCATGCTGCCCTAAATGCGCTCGATCTCGTCAGATAGCAGGGGAGACCTGTGTTTGGAAGCACGTGTCATTCATGACAACAGGCTCTCTAGCATTTGACCTTTATATTTAGATTTTTAATTTCTTTCAGGTGCTTCCTAAAGAAGAGTATCTGTTCTCTGCTTTTTGGGTGGGTGGAAAATGGGGGAGAGTACAGCCTGAGGAGTCGAGGCACATTAATGAAACCCCATCTCTGAGGGATTTCTGGCCCTGAGGTAGCTTTGACTCCACCATCTCCCCTGTTTGGAGAGAGCCTGCTCAGTTAACATTTAGTAAAAACAACAATGAATACGCTTATTTTCACATAGATATTCATATATGCCTCTTTATGAATAGACTGCTTACAAGTTTACATAAGAAGAGACTGTTGGGGCATCTGGTTGACTCAATCGGTAGAGCATGTGACTCATGATATCGGGGTCATGAGTTCAAGTCCAACCTTGGGCATGGAGCCTACTTAAAAAAGAAAAATTAAAAATTAAAATTAAAGAATTAAATTAAGGGACTTTTTCTAGTCCCTCTCTCTGGGGAGAAGAAACTAGATGCTGTGGGACAGGCTCCCTCAATTCCTGTTAAAACATATGAATTTTGTGTTTGTGTACACATTATCTTTTCTTTTTAAGTTTTTTTAATTGAAATGAAATTCACATAACATAAACCATTTTAAAGTATACAGCTGAGTGATATTTAGTATGTTCACAATGCTGTGCAACTACCATTTCTATACAGTTCCAACACATTTTTTATCATGCTAAAGGAAACTCTGTACCCTTTAAGCAGCCCATCCCTTATAAACTCCCTCCCCCAGCCCCTGACAACCACTAATCTGCTTTCTGTCTCTATGAATTTACCTTTCTGGATATTTCATTTAAATGGAATCATAGAATATGTGGTTTTTTTGTGTCTGCTGTCTTTCAATTAGCATACTGATTTCAGGTTTTTATTCATGTAGTAGCATGTATTAGTACTTCGTGCCTTTTTATGGGTGAATAAAATTTATCATATAGGTACATCAAATTTTGTTTACCCATTTATCAGCTGATAGATATTTCGGTTGTTTCTACTTTGCAGCTATTGTGAATGATGATGTTATGAACATCTGTCTTGAAGTTTTTCTGTGGACATGTTTTCATTTCTCTTGGGTATAACCCTAAGAGTAGAATTGCTGCGTCATATGATGATTCTGTGTTTAACTTTTTGAGAAACCACCAGAATGTTTTCTACAGCAGATGCACCATTTTATATGCCCACCTCTCTGTATGAGGGTTCCAGTTTCTCTACATCCTTGTCAACACTTGTTATTTTCTTTCTTTATTTTTAATATTTAATAACAACTGTACTATCACATGTAAAGAGATATTTTTACTTATTTCTTTCCAACTTATTTGCCATTTATTTCTTTTTCTTAATTAATTCTTCTGAGTAGAATATCTGGAGAGAATTTCTAGTACAACAGTGAATGGTAGTATTAAAAACTGCCCTCTTTGTCTTGTTCCTGACCTTAAGGGGGGAAAAACTTTCAGTCTTTCACCATTGAGTATAATGTTAACTATAGTTTGTTTGTTTGGTTGGTTTTTGGTTTTCATAAGTGCTCTGTATCAGACTGAGGATGTTCCCTTGTTCTACTTTGTTGTATGTTTTCATCATGAAAGGGTGTTGGATTTTGTCAAATGCTTTTTCTGCATAGCCTAATCCACCTTTTTTTGTATTATGCATTATATGCTTAGGAATTAGAGAATATACTTACATTTGATGATTCTTACATTTGATGATTCTTAGTAGAGAGTGTATTCTAACCAAATTATTGAAATAATTGCTTTGAGTCATCAGGTTATGGAACTAGTTCCATTCTCCTTGATCCTTCTTTGCAGTAGTATTCTCTGTAATGGGAATTTATAAGCATATCTTTGCTTTTTTTATTTAATTAAGTTTGATAAACTTCTTATTTTAGAGTGGTTTTGGATTCACAAAGAGTTCCTACATACCCCATACCCAGTTTCCCTATTGTGAGCATCCTTTATTAGTATGATACAGGCTCACACTTATTAAACTGATATTGATATTATGTTATTACCATACTATATTATTATTGCTTTATTATGCTATATTATATACTATAATAATACTATACTGTATTGACTCTACATTAAATGAAAGCCATACTATATTCAGATTTCTTCAGATTTTCCCTAATGTCCTTTTCCTGTACATGCTTTTGTCATGTCTCCTTAGACTACTTTAGACTGTCAATTTTATAGATGCTCTTTGTTTTTAATGACCTTAACAGTTTTGAGGATTACTATCCAGGTATTTTTGTAGAGTATCCCTTAACTTTTCTTTTTCTGCTGTTTACACTGGTATGGATTTCAGGGTAGAAGTTCACAGAGATAAAGTATCATTTTCATTACATCATATCAGAGGTACGTACTACTAACTACGTGATATCAACAACATATCTCTCTTGTGGCTGACTTTGATTGCTAACTGAGTTGGGGTTTGTTAGGTTTCTATACTGTGAAGTTACTTTTTTTAAAAATTAATTTATGGTTTTTTATTCTTTTTTTATTAAGTTTTTAAATTTTAATTCCAGTGTAGTTAACATACATACAGTGTTGTATTAGTTTCAGGTGTACAATACAGTGATTCAACAATTCTTTTGTACTCTCAGTCCCCCTATTTCCCCCATCCCCCACCCACCTGCCCTCTGGAAGCATCAATCAGTTTGTTCTCTGTAGTTATGAGTCTGTTTCTTGGTTTCTCTCTCTCCCTCTCTCTTTTTTTTCCTTTGCTCATTTGTTTCTTAAATTCCACATGAGTGAAATCATACGGTATTTGTCTTTCTCTTACTTATTTTGCTTAGGATTATATTCTCTAACTCTGTCTATGTTGTTGCAAATGGCAAGATTACATTCTTTTTATGGCTGAATAGTATTCCATTGTATGTATATACCACATCCTTATCCATTCTTCTATTGATGGACACTTGGACTGCTTCCATAGTTTGGCTGTAGTAAATCATACTGCAATAAACATAGAGATGCATGTATCCCTTTGAATTAGTGTTTTTGTATTTTAGGGGCAAATACCCAGTAGTGTGATTGATGGATCATAAGGTAGCTCTATTTTTAGCTTTTTGAGAAACCTCCATAATGTCTTCAACAGTAGCTGCAGCAGTTTGCATTCCCACCAACAGTGCATGAGGGTTCCTTTTTCTTTACGTCCTTGCTTACACTTGTTGTTTATTATATTTCTGATGTTAGCCATTCTGATATGAGGTGTGAGGTGCTATCTTATTTTAGTTTTGATTTACATTTCCCTGATGATGAGTGATGTTGGACATCTTTTCATGTGTCTGTTGGCCATCTGTATGTCTTCTTTGGAGAAATGTCTGTTCATGTTAATACTATTATTCTTTTTTATTATAATAATTTTTTATTATGTTATGTTAGTCACCATACAGTACATCCCTAGTTTTTGATGTAATGTTCCATGATTCATTACTTGCATGTAACACCCAGCGCACCATGCAATACGTGCCCTCCTTAATACCCATCACCGGCCTATCCCAATCCCCAACCCCTCTCCCCTCTGAAGCCCTCAGTTTGTTTCCCAGAGTCCATAATCTCTCATGGTTCATTCCCCCTTCTGTTTGCCCCCCCTTCATTCTTCCCTTTCTTCTCTTACCGATCTTCCTATTTCTTATGTTCCATAAATGAGTGAAACCATATGATGATTGTCTTTCTCTGCTTGACTTATTTCACTTAGCTTTATGTTCTAACACCCATTGTATAAAGTCCTGGGAGCAAAGCTGGAGCATACACTGTTACCTTCATTTGTACCTAAGGGAGTATGAAGGAAGAGCATTTCTGACTTTATGGGAGCAGAGGAGAGATAACAGACAAGTCAGATTTCTGAAGTCTTTGAAGTCATTTATTATTTTTTTTTATTTTTTTAAGATTTATATTAGGGGCGCCTGGGTGACTCAGTCAGTTAAGCATCTGCCTTCAGCTCAGGTCATGATCCTGGAGTCCTGGGATCAAACCCCATGTGGGCTCCTGCTCAGCAGGGTGTCTGCTTCTCCGTCTCCCTCTGCCCCTCCCCCTGCTTGTGCTCTCTCTCTCTCTCTCAAATAAATAAATAAAATCTTTTTTAAAAATATTTTATTTATTTGAGAGAGAGAGTGCTTGCGCTGAGCACGGAGCCTGACTAGGGGCTTGATCTCACAACCCACGAGATCATGACCCGAGCCAAAAACCAAGAGCCGGGCACTTAACTGACTGAGCCACCTAGGCGCCCCTTTTTGAAGTCATCTCTTATTCATATTCATTTCTGTATTGAAAGTATAAGCTTAGAATTTCTTAAACATGATTGTGTAGTGAGAAGAGCATTATTCCAGATAAAAGAATACCCAACATTACCCTTTATTAGTGTCAAATGGAAATAATAAGGCTTATTTTTACAAAAGTTAAAAGCATAATACATAAGAGGTATTGTTTAATTAGCAGACTTTTATCTAGTGCCTATTGTGGCACATCACCCTGCAGTGAAAAAATGGCATGTACAAGAAAGAGAAAATGGAGTTCCTGTCCTAAAACAGCTATTTTAGGACATCTGAGTAAAAGTCACCTTCATACAAGACTTGCCCTGGATAATACACCAACCTTAGATTACTTAATGCCATTTGGGGGATGGGAAATAATAAGTTAGAATGAACGTCATGTTCCTGTTAGAGCAACTGTGTTCACACTCTTGGTGCTAGGATGCTGCTTAGTATGCCATCATGCCAGAGATACAGCACGGGTCTTCAGGACAGCTACCGTTGTGTTGTCAGGAGCTTTGACACCCTTAGAGTTCATGATGTCCTTTAGACCACAGTGTACATTTAGTCACCAAGTAAGCTGTGAAAGTGTAGTGTTGGATGACCCTCCGAAGTCAAGAGATCACTGCAGTGTTAACAGGCTTCTATACTTGTGGTTTGTATTTGAATCAGAATCCTTCAAGTGTATCATTTCTAGTTGATTTGTCCAGCTGGGTTTTTTTTTTTTAAATTAATGAAATATTTTCCGTTTTTTTAGCTTTAATAAGAAAGGTGTATCTATCACTGTAAGGCTTTTCTTCCAATTAGTTCAAAACAGTTTATCCATTTTTATGCAGTGTTGAAAGAAAACCAAACTGAATTTATTCAAACTTTGAATCATTTGAATTATAAGTATTTTCTCCTCTTTAGGTGCATACATCAACTCAAATTGAATAAAATAGAATATTTCTGAGGATGATAGGCTGCACAGTGAGCACTATCTAAATTTTAACACGATTTAATTTTTTTTCATACAGCTATATTTTCTCATGATTTAATTTTTTAATTGTAAACTCTCAAAACATATAAAAAAGAAGATGATGTGTTATTTTCCCATAATTACCTGGGAAACAATTTATTCCTCTGTATAAGTTCTTATTTTTAAAATCTATAGATTCTGTTTTGTGTAATTATAAGATTGTTTTTAAAGATAGCTGTGTGCTTTTAGGTAAGAACAACTAAGGAACTGACTTTAAAAGTAAGATTATTATTTAATTCCACTGGTCTTCAGCTTTATTGATGAGGAATTTCAACTTATTTTAGGAGCCATAGCCATGTCAAAAATGGAACATTATCCTGTCACTTAAAAAAAAAAGGAATGTGACAGCTCTTTGTGTATTAATATGAAATGGTCTTTAAGGATGTAGTATTAAAACAAATGAACAAAGTTCAAAACAATATACACAATATACTACCATTTGAATAAAACAAAGGTTGAGGGGCAATGTGGACTTAAATGCTTTTTATATTCATAAAATATATCTGAAAGAATACACAAAAGCTGGTAACTTTATTTGTCCCATGGCAGGAGAACCAGGTGGTTGAGAAGAAGAGAAAGAATGTGAATGTATTACTTATTAAAAAAAAAAAAAAAACCACACACACAAAACCTTTTGCAATAAATTATCTAAAACAGAACTGATTGTTAGCTTTAAGTTTGTTAATAGTTGAACCTCACTTTGAGTTATTCTTAGTCTTGGCAACTTCATGTGCTGCAAGATACAATTCTATGCGATGAACCTCTGAATATTTTTTTCCAGGTAGTAGCATTATTCAGCTTTGGTTTGATTAATTTGTATTTTTGATTTAAATGTCTTTTAATAAAAATATTATAGAATCATGGAATCTTATAGTTGGACTGGCCCTTAGATAGCAGCTGTAAGTTATGGTTTGATAGTTGAGTCTCCGCTGCGGTAGGATTGGACCCCTCTGATGGCAGACACATGACGGTGCTCTACCATAGCCCGTTCATGTTCAGTTCTCACTCTAGGAAATTTCTCTCCTATCTTGAGCCTAAATCTCTTTTCCTGGGTCATCTGACCCTTGGAACGGATGCTTCTTCTTGGGATCGTGTAGAATCTGTTTACTTTCATGCATGACAGCATATTACACACATGATACATGGTTCTCATTATAATCCTAGTTGTTCTATATTAAAGGCTCTGAAGTTCCTGATGAGCTTCTCTGTCCTTGCCTTTGGAGTTGATTTATTTTTGGAGCCAAGTGCAGCACCTTATATTTATCTCTCTTAAATTTTGTTTCGGCAGATTCAGCCCACAAACCAATTCAATGTTTTAATCCTGATTCTGTCATCTAACATCTTTGTTATTCCTCCCCACTTTCTTTTTTAAGACTTTATTTTTTGGGGGGGCAGTTTTAGGTTTATAGCAAAACTGAAAGGAAAGTACAAAGATATTCCTTATACCTTCTTAATCAACATCACTAGCCAGAATGGTACTTTTTTTTTTTTTTAACCAAGAACGAACCTCCATTGACACATCATAATCACCCAAAATTCATATGTTACATTAGGGTTTACAATTGGTATTGTACATTCTTTGTGTTTAGAGGAAAGTATAATGACAAATGCGCATCATTATAATATCATGCAGAGTCTTTTCACTGCTCTGAAAGGCCTCTGTGCTCTGCCTGTTCATCTCCCCTGACCCACCCCTATCACCCACCAGTCTTTGTACTGTCTCCATAGTTTTGCCTTTTCCAGAATGTCATATAGTCAGAATCATACAGTCTGTAGCCTTTTCAGATTGGCTTCTTTCACTTAATCATATTCATTTAAGGTTTCTCTATGTCTTTTCATGGCTTGATAGCTCATTTATTTTTAGTGTTTATATTCCACTGTCTGGATGTACCACTGTTTATTTATTTGTTCGCTTCCTGAAGGGCATCTTGATTGCTTCCAAGTCTTGGTAATTATGAATAAAACTGCTATAAATATTTGTGTGCAGGTTTTTGTGTAGACATAAATTTTCAGCTCCTTTGGATAAATATCAAGGTGTATGATTGCTGGATCTTATGGCTAGAGTAGGCTTGTAAGAAACTGCCAAACTGTCTTCCAAAGTAGCTGTACTGTTTTACATCCCCAACAGCAATGACGAGAGCTGCTGTTGCTCCGCATCCTTGCTGGCATTAGGTCTGTCCGTGCGCCTGATTTGGGCCATTCTAATAAATGTGTAGTGGTATTTTATTTCTATTTTTATTTGTATTCCCTTAGGACGTATGATGTGAAACATCTTTTCATATGGTTATATGCCATCTGTGTGTGTGTTTGTGTGTGTGTGTGTGTGTGTATCTTGTGAGGTATCTGTTAAGGTCTTTTGCCCTTATTTTAATCAGGTTGTTTGTGTTCTTTTTGTTGAGTTTTAAGAATTCTTTGTAAATTTTGTAAGGGAGTACTTTATCAGATATATCTTACAAATATTTTCTCCCAGTCCATGTCTTGTGTCACATTTTCTTCATAAATTGTTTTTCACAGGTCAGCAGTTTTTTATTTGAATAAAGTCCACCTTATAAATTATATCTTTCATGGATCATTTATTTGGTTGGCGCTGTATCTAAAAAGACATCACTATACCCAAGATCATCTAAGTTTTCTTCTATGTTGTCTTCTAAGAGTTTTATAGTTTCGCATTTTGTATTTAGATCTATGATGCATTTTGAGTTAATTTTTGTGAGGGGTATAAGTTCTATTTTTAGATTTTTTTTTGCGTATAGATGTTCAGTTGTTCAAGCATCGTGTAATGTAAAGACTATCTGCTCCATTGTATTGCCTTTGTTCCTTTGTCAAACAGAAGTTAACTATGTTTATAGGGGTCTGTTTCTCAGCTCTCTATTGTGTTCTACTGATCTTCTTCTCCACTCTTTCACTGTTACCATACTGTGTTGATTACTGTATCTTTATAGTAAGTCTTGAAGTTGCTGGTGTCATTCCTCCAAATTTATTGTTCTTCAATATTGTGTTGGCTATTCTAGGTATTTTGCTTCACCCATAAACTTTAGAATCACTTTGTCAATATCCATAAAATAACTTGCTGGGATTTTATTGGGATTGCATTGAATCTATAGATCAAGTTGGGAAGAACTGAAATCTTGACAATATTTTTACTACCCATGAACATAGAATAAATTTCCATTTATTTAGTTCTTTGATTTCATTAATCAGAGATTTATAGTTTTTCTTATGTGCATTTGTGCATAATTTGTTACACTTAAGTATTTCATTTGGGAGGTGCTAATTTAAATGATGGTGTTTTTATTTTTGTCAAAGATTGATTGATTTATGAAGAGAGAGAGAGTGAGGGGGTGAGGAGGAGAGTGAGAAAGAGTGTTTTAAGCAGACTCCATGCTGAGTGCAGAGCCTGACCCAGGGCTCCATCTCATAACCCGGAGGTCACAACCTGAGCTTAAACCAAGACTCGGACACCTAACTGACTGCGCCACCCATGTGCCGCAATGGTGTAGTGTTTTTAATTTTAAATTGCACTGGTTTGTTGTTGGTATATAGGAAAGCAACTGACATTTATATATTAACCTTGTATCCTGCAACCTTGCTATAATTACTTATTAGTTCCAAGAGGTTTTTATTTTTTTAATTCTTTCAGATTATCTACATAGATGATCATGTCATCTGTAAACAAAGACAGTTTTATGCCTTCCTTCTCAATCTGTATACCATTTATTTCCTTTTTTTTTTTCATTATTGCATTAGCAAGGACTTCCAGTAAAATATTAAACAGTAGTGGTGAGATGGGGCATCCTTGCCTTGTACCTGATCTTGGTAGAAAAGCTTCTAGTTGTTCACCATTGAGTATGATGTTAGCTGTAGGTTTTTTGTAGGTTATTTTTATCAAGTTGAGAAAGTTCTTCTCTGGGGCGCCTGGGTGGCTCAGTCATTAAGCGTCTGCCTTCGGCTCAGGGCGTGCTCCCAGTGTTCTGGGATTGAGCCCCACATCAGGCTCCTCTGCTAGGAGCCTGCTTCTTCCTCTCCCACTCCCCCTGCTTGTGTTCCCTCTCTCGCTGGCTGTCTGTCTCTGTCACATAAATAAAATCTTTAAAAAAAAAAAAAAAAGAAAGAAAGTTCTTCTCTGTTCCTGGTTTACTGAGAGTTTTTATCATGAGTGGGTGCTGGATTTTGTCAAATGCTTTCCTTAATCTATTGATATGATTGTGTGATTTTTCTTTTTTAGTCCCTTGATGTGATGGATTGAATTAACTGATTTTCAAATGTTGAACTAGCCTTGCCTAACTGGCATAAAATCCTACTTGGTGGGATTATGGTATATAATTTCTGTTATACATTATTGGATATGATTTGCTAATATTTTGGGGAGGATTTTTGCATCTATATTGAAGAGATATATTGGTTTATAGTTCTCCTTTCTTGTTATATCTTTGTCTGGTTTTGGTATTAGGGTAATGCTAACCTTGTAGAATAAGATAGGAAGTGTTCTCTCTGCTTCTATCTTCTGAAAGATATTATAGAGAATTGGAGTAATTTCTGCCTTAAATATTTGATCAAATTCACCAGTGAACCCAGCTGAGCCTGATGCTTTCTGTTTTGAAAGAATGAATTATTGATTCACTTTCTTTAATAGATATAGGCCTATTCAGATCATCTGTTTCTTCTTATATGAATTTTGGCAGGTTGTATCTTTCTAGAAATTGGTCTTTTTCATCTAGGTTATTAAATTTGTGGGCATACAGTTGTTAACAATATTCCTTTAGTATTCTTTTAATTTCCATGGGATCTGTAGTGATGTGCCCTCTCTCATTTCTGGTATTAGTAATTTGTGTCCTCTCTCTTTTTTTCTTAGTTAGCCTGGACAGAGGTTTATAGATTTTATTGATCTTTTCTGAAGATCAGCTTTTGTTTTCATTGATTTTCTCTATTGATTTCTTGTTTTTAATTTCACTGATTTCTGCTCTTACCTTTATATTTATTTTCTTCTTACTTTAGATTTAGTGTGCTCTTTTTATAATCTGTTAAGGTGGATTTACATTATTGATTTTAGATTATTCTTTTTTTTTTTCCTAAAAACTGCATTCAATAGTATAAATTGCCCCGTAGGTACTATTTTGGTATCGTCCCACACATTTTGGTAAGTTGTGTTTCCATTTTCATTTACTTAAAAATATTTTTTGATTTCTTTTAGGATTTCTTCTAAGATCCATGTGTTACTTAGAAGTTTGTTCTTTTATCTCCATGTATTTTGGGATTTTCAAGTTATCGCCCTGTTATTGAATTCTAGTTTAATTCCACTGAGAGCAAACACTGTATAGTTGCTATTCTTCAAATTTGTTACCTTGTGTTTTAGGCCCAGACGGTGGTCTGTCTTGGTGAATGTTCCATGTGAGCTTGAGAAGAATGTGTAGTTTGCCACTGTTGGATGAAGTAGTCTATAGATTCTAATTATATCCAGTTAATTGATAGTGCAGTTGAGTTCAACTATGTCCTTGCTGCTTTTCTGCCTGTTGGACATATCTATTTGTGAGAAAGGGGATGTTGAAGTCTCCAGCTATGATAGTGGATTCATCTGTTTTTTCTTGCAGTTCTGTTTTTGTCTCATGTAGTTTGATGCTCTTTTGTCAGACATAAATGAAGAATTGTTAAAGTCTTCTTGTAGAAATGTAATGTCCTTCTTTATCTCTGGTAATCTTACTTACCTTTGAAGTCTGCTCCGTCTAAAATTAAAATAGCTCTCTAATACAATACTGTATGTTAACTATACTGTAATTAAAATTTTAAAAATTGATTTAAAATAGCCCCTCCTGCTTTGTTTTCATTAGTGTTAGCATACTATTTTAAAAATTATAATATCATAATACCATAACCATGTTGTTATATTAGCATGGTATATTTTTCTCCATCTATTTAATTTATATATGTCTTTATATTTAAAGTCAGTTTTTTGTAGACAAGATATAGTTGGGTCATTTTTTTTTTGATCCACCCTGACAGTCCCTTTTAATTGGAGCATTTAAACCATTGACATTCAAAGTGATTAGTGATAGTTGGATTAATACCTGCTATATTCATTGCTTTTTTCTATATGTTGCTCTTGTTTTTTTTTCTTTTTTGTCCTCTACTCTTTCATCCCCTTTGTAGTTTTAACTGAGCGTTTTATGATTCCTTTTTTCTTCTTTCTTAGCATGTCAGTTATACTTTTTATAAAATTTTTTTTTAGTGAATGCCCTAGAATTTGCAATATACATTTGCAACTAATACAAGTCTACTATGAAATAAGACTGACCACTTCATAGGTAGTGTGAATACCTTATAATAACAAAATAATTCTAATTCCTTCTTTCCATCCTTTGCTGTCATTCATTTCACTTACATATAAGCATACGTGTGTGTGTGTATATATATATATGCACACATACACATATATATGTAAAGTATATACATAAACATACATAATTGAATACATTATTGGTATAATTATTTTGAACAAACTGCTATTTATTAGAATGATTAAGAATTAAGAAAAGTTTTTATTTTAACCTCACTTGTTCCTTCCTTGGTACTCTTCCTCTTTTCGACTTTCTGACCTATGTTATTTTCCTTCCTTCTGAAGAACTTCTTTTATCATTTCTTGCAAGGTTTGTCTCCTGGCTACAAATTGCTCCAATTTTTGTTTGTCTGAGAAAGTTTTTATTTCTCCTTCACTTGTGAAGGATAATTTCACAGAGTACAGAATTCTAGGTTGGTGGTTTTTTGTTTTTTGTTTTTTTTGTTTTTTTATCTCAGCGCTTTAAATATTTCACTAACTCTCTTCTTGCTTGAGTGATGTCTAGGGGAGGAGTTAGATGTAATTCTTAGCTTTGTTCATCTATTTGTTGTTGTTTTTCCTCTGGCTCTTTTAAGGATTTTTTTCTTTATTTTTCATTTGCTGTAATCGGAAAATAACATGGCAAGGTGTAGGGTTTTGGGGTTATTTTTGGCATTTATCCTGCTTCATGTTGTCTGAGCTTCCTGGATCTGTGGTTTGGTATCTGACATTAATATACATGTGAGTGCCTCAGCAGAATGTAGAAATGGAGGTGATGATAGAACACCTTGGTGGTATGTCACACAGGCAGATGGAAGTGCAGGACTGGAGTCCTGAGGAGAGGTGCTGATGACATATGAATTAGCATCTGCACTGCAGATTAATGTCTCTGGCACCAAGCATCAGCCCTGCATGTCCAAGGCAAAAACCCTTTTATCCAGCAGAATAGTTTACTGAATAACACTTTCAGCCTATTCAAGAACATGAAAAAATGCCAAGGAAACTCCCTAAATTTTCAGTTGACATTGCAAGTAACCTCATACATTAAAAGTCTGGATTAGGTCAAAACCCATGATATTATGAAGTAAGCCAGGCACTCTGTTCATTTTTCTTGGCTATGTTCATTTAGCCACGTCTAGCACAAGATGGAGTAGAGAAAACAGTTTTGGATGCCAGGATATCCAGGTTCTTTATGCCACCAAGCAGTGTGGTCTGAGGCAGGCAGGCTAAGGATCCTCTGAGCCCCAGATGATCCATTTGTGAGATGACAAGTTGGGAAAAAATCACCATGGTCCCTTCTAGTACTAACTAAAAGTCTAGATCTTTTAGGTTGTATAAAGAATTAAAATAGTGGCAATTTCTTCATCAGATTGCTTCCTCCTGGAAAGTGAACTCACCTAATAAGAAATTATTTACATTTACTTAAGAATTTAGAATATCTGATAAGCCTTCAGTTTATCTCAGATTTAATGATACATTTTCATAACAAAACCCTAAGTAATCAAAGTGTGTATTTGTGTGTGTGTGCATGTGTATTTAAGAAATTGCTCAAAGTAGTTAGTTCTGCTTTTGAAAATTTTCTCTGCCCCCTACTTGTTATAGAACTAAATCCAAGATTGTCTGGAAAGTTGGCTTTGTGCACTAACAGATCATGCGATTCCTGCCCTCCCCCACCTCAGTGCTCAGTGAGTCCTTGCACACACTGTTCAGTAAACAACTTCAGAAAACCAGGCCCAGCCAGTTCATTCACAGAGAATATTTGGAAACGGTTGTCTTTGTGCAGGCTTGACGTACTGGCTGAAGTGGAATAAAGAGTTAGCATTTGTGTTTTCATTAGTTCTTTTTATAGCATTGAACCAGCTGTAGCTGGTTAATGTTAGCCTCGGCTGCGTATTAGTATACAGGTCTCTTACGCAGGATAAAAGGCTTCTGATGGAAACAGATTTTGTTACTCATGATACCACTGACTGTGTTTACATGAACTCACTCAGTCTGTCATGGGATGTGATTTAGAATGCCTCTGTTAAAATACAGGAACTCCCTGAGGTCCATCCTTGAAAACAAACAAGGAACTAAAAAATATAGATAGGTTTCTGTATTAAACTAGCCATCCTTCACAGATTATGCTTCCTTGGATTATGCTTTTAAAGAGAGCTAGGATGTTCTCCCATCAGTATCTTAAAAATTAGGTGAAGAAAGTTGTTTTAACTCTAGCCACAGCATGGAATCGTCATCCTATAGGGGTAGAGGATAATTTACCCAACCATTTCTGGATAAGTTAAACAGAACTGTTCATATTGCCGTAGCTTTTCATGAGTTGAAAACTCTGAAGGCAAAATTTACCTTTTAGGAAATCATTAATAGCTAGATAGAAATGAAAAAATATATATTTCTATTTATACATATTTCTATTTAAATGATTCCTAACAAGTTAAATATAGAAATGAAGAAATAAGAGATAGAAATAAATACATATTATTTATATTACATTATATTTATTAATTATATATTCATTTCTATCTAGAGAAATGGAAGTGGAAAATGGAAAACATTTTGAACAGACAGTGTTTATTGGATTCTTGTGTAGCTTGTTTGGAGATTAAAGGATAAACGAATTTAGCCTGTATTCTGATGTAGCCAAGAATCTGTAGGCCTCAGCTACTTCCTGTATTAGTCTCATCAGAAGTTAGAAAATATATCCTCCTTTTCAACTTAATTTATTAGCAAAAGTGAGCTTAGGCCTTTGAAAAGTGCTAAATGATTAAGTCATAAAAATATGAGGGCTAAAATTCTTTCTTTAATAGCAGCTATTTGAAGAGATATAGCCATCTCTCATAGGATCCCAGTCTGAATCCCAAGAAAAAAATTGTCCTTCATTCTTCCCCTTTCCCACTTCCACTTTCTTTTTCCCCAGAATAGAGTATGACAGTATTAGAGATTTAGTGATTACATGTGTTAGTACGGTAATAGTTACTCAATTATCACCCACCTCACCAAATAGTTTACGGAATTAAATGAGGTAACAAAGATGCATTGCTGGCCACATAGTAAGTCTTACCTTTTTTTTTTTTTTTTTTTGCATTTCTATAGACCAGTAGTTGGCAAACACAGTATTTTAGGCTTGGTAGGCCACAACACAGTTTCTGTTACAGTTATTCAAGTTAGCTATTCTGTTACACTGTCAAGTCTGTGAAAGCAGCCATAGACACTAATATGTAAATAGATGGGCATGGCTGAGTTCCAAGAAAACTTTATTTACAAAGACAGATGACAGGCAGGATTTGGCCCATAGGCCATAGTTTGCTAATGCATGACCCATACAAATAGGTAAATTTTTTTATGTTTTGTATTTCCTTTGAAGGATAAAAGAATTTTTCAGACACTGTTTACTACAGTTCCCACTTCCCACCCTACACATCAAAATAACACTTGAAGGTACAAGTGCATGTTTATGTATTTTTTTTAATTTATTTATTTGAGAGGGAGAGAGAGAGAGAGACAGCAGGAGAGAGCATGAGTGGTGGGAAGAAGGAGAAGCAGGCTCCTCGTTGAAGCCAGGAAACTGCCTTGGGGCTTGATCCCAGTACCCTGGGATCATGACTTGAGCTGAAGGCAGAAGCTTAACCAATTGAGCCACGCAGGTGCCCCTATGCTTATGTATTTTTGAACTACATACAGAAGAGAATGTGTAAAATTACAGGGCTTAATGTACTAACTTTCAGGTAAAATATCTACTGTCCCATGGGGTAAAATGATGTGACATTTAGAAATGTTGGGATTTCTCTGCATACTTTGTCTTTCAAATATGTTGAATTACAAAATGATACAGAGAGTATACCAGTATACCTTTAGGAACCCCACAGTAAGATAAAAATCAGAAACTTAAAAAAAAAAAATCACAAACTTTATACCAGGATTTATGGTTTACAAGTGAGAGAATGAACACCAGGGCAAATAGAAAGCACATGAGTAAGTGTTAATAGTATAAAAATATGGATGAAAGCAATGTTTAATGTACATCCTGAGGAAAGCAGTAAAGGGGGGTGGGAGGGAAAGAATCCAGCATTTGTAATGAAAGACTCTAAATTCCGTTGTCAGCTCTGGTACTCCGCATGGTCTTACAATACTGGGCAACTTAATTACTGCTTCTGAGCTTTAGTTTTCTCACATTAAGCAGAGAGAATAATATATTTTACACATTGTTTTATAGTGTTGAAGAGGTGTGTAAAGTGCTTTGGAGCTTTAGATTGCTATGAAATAACATTATTGATTGTACATATGACAGATATACTTACCTTGGTCCAAGGGCAATTTGGAGCTGCCTTCTGATATGTTGTACAACTGACCTTTTCCAGAGCAGTAGAACTTGAGGACATGGAGCTTCTCTTAGTTACCCACACATTCATCTCGGCTCACATACCCAACTTTGAGAGGTGCATATGGGCTAAATGTTCTAGAGAAGAGATTACTAACTTCTTATTCAGCAAATGTCACTTGACCTGTAATTCCCTGATCTTTGGGTAAATCTGTGTGGCTAATGCAAAATGATTGGTTCTTAATCATGTGGGGTGTAGATCAAGTCCATTTATTAGCACTGTTGACTCAAAAAATGTAAAATGGCTATAACCACTGGAAGGAAGACACAGTGCCAAACTCATACTAAATTGGAGGCCTTAATCAGGGAACTACAAATCAAAACCACAATGGGATACTACCTCATACCAGTCAGAACGGCTTAAATTAACAACTCAGGAAATAATAGATGTTGGCGAGGATGTGGGGAAAGGGGAACCCTCTTACACTGTTGGTGGGAATGCAAACTGGTGCAGCCACTCTGAAAAACAGTATGGAGGTTCCTCAAAAAGTTAAAAATAGAGCTACCCTACAACCCAGCAATTGCACTATTAGGTATTTATCCAAAGGATACAAACATAGTGATTTGAAAGGGCACATTCACTCCTCTGTGTATAACAGCAATGTCCACATTTGCCAAACTATGGAAAGAGCCCAGATGTCCATCAACAGATGAATGGATAAAAAAGATGTGGGGTGTGTGTGTGTGTGTGTGTGTGTGTGTGTATACACACAATGGAATATTACTCAGCCATCAAAAAGAATGAAATCTTGCCATTTGCAACGACCTGGATGGAACTAGAGGGTATTATGCTAAGTGAAATAAGTCAGTCAGAGAAAGAGAAGTATCATATGATTTCACTCATACATGGAATTTAAGAAACAAAACAGATGAACATAGGGGAAGGGAAGGAAAAATTAGACAAAAACAGAGTGGGAGACAAATCATAGAAGACTCTTGACTCTAGGAAACAAAGGGTTGCTGGAGGGGAGGGTGGTGGGGGGATAGGGTTGGGTGATAGGCATTAAGGGGGGCACTTGGTAGAATAAGCACTGGGTGTTATATGCAACTGATTAATAACTAAATTCTACCTCTGTAATAATACACTTTATGTTAATTGAACATAAATAATAAATAAATAATTAAATGGAGGCCTTAAAGGGAGAACTATAGACTATTAGAGCAAAAATGGGACCAACCCCAAGCATCCTCAGGGAAGAGGGAGGAAGGAGAAGGAATGAGGGACTCCATAGGAAGGGAGGGAATTGTAAAGAGACTAAGGCACACCTCAGTGAGGGCACCCAAATTTCTGACCACCTTCAAACTGCTGAAGCTCATGTAGGCACTGGATGGTGGAGGGGAAATGTGAGCCCCAAGTCTCTGCTCTTCCCTGGGGCACCCACCAAACCTAAATCGTGACTCCTCCCATGGCCTTGTAACACTGGGAGAATAAAGACCACAGTCTTTGGTTTAAGGCTTTGAACTTATTTGTAACAATAGATTTTAAGGAAAACCTATATTAGGATCAGTTTATGAACGGTTCTTAAAATGTAGGCATTTGTTTATAATCACTTGGGTCTTACCTCCTCATATTGCATATTTAGTGTATTAGTTGATGAATTTTAAAACCACACAAATCTTAAAACCACTCAAATATGACTGCATTTTTTTAAATTAAAAAGTAGCACAGAAGAGTACTGGATTCATGAATCATCACAATAAATATATTGGGCAAATGGTGAAAGAGGAAATATGTATCTGGAAAGTGGACTTAGATTTTATTTGCTCAGAACATATGTAAAAGAAATGGAGAGTTGACGAATAATTCATATTTGACTTTTCAGAGTTGATAATTCACCAAAAATTTAGAGAATCAAAATGCAGTTATCGATGATTGCTGTAGTTTATTTTCTGAAAGGCAGTGAAATACAGCTCCTTGTTTTATATAAAATGTACTCTGTGACAAACTAAGTCTTCCTAATGAGACCAGAGGCCACAATTCAGCTGTTACCTCAGGATGATCTAAGAAGACTAAAGGTCCAACAGTTTTATTGCTTTAGATTAGTTAAGTGATGATAACCATGAGCATTTATAATATTATTTTTAAATTGGCCCTGTGAGGTTTTAAGACACAGAACTGAATGTACTGCCAGATATTTTTGCAGGAGTCACAGATGTAAAAGAGAATTCTGCACACACACATCCCCCTCCCCAACACCCAAATGGAACATATTTTGAGTTAAACCCTTTGGAATGGACTATTTTTAGAAAAATGGAAGGGGGTTAGGAAATGTTTTTTCACAACTTTTTTCATTACATACCATAACAGATATTTATATTTTAATTCAATTTTGACATGCTCTGCACTGTGGTTGACTATACTGATAGTGAAATGCCAAGTTGAACCACCATCCCATCTTTTTCAAACAAATAGCAAAGTTTTGCCTGGTCTGAAATTTGAGAGTTAACACATGGTACCCAGGCATGGGCTAGGCTTGGCAAAACTCAAAATACAAGCAGCATTGCTCAACGTTGTACTCTTTCACTGTTTGTGCTCACAGCCCGTCTTATGCATGAAGTAATATGACTGTGCAGTGGCAGCCTGGTCCATTAATATTTTTACTGTAACTTTAAACAATAAAAGCAATATAGTGACATCTATGGAAAGTTTCAAAATTTGCATAAATAGAAAAATTGTTCTAATTCTGTCCCCTGTATAATCATTCTGTATGTTATCTTCTAGTCTGTTTGTTTGTTTAATCTGTGCACCTAATGTGGGGCTCAAACTTATGACCCCAAGATCAAGAGTCACATGCTCTACCAACTGAGCCAGTCAGGTGCCCCTCTTCTAGTCTTTTTTTATAATACTGCTTTTAAGTTGAGATCATGAAACATTTTGTTCTTAGCCCAAAGAATGTTAGCAAACTATAATTGTGTTTACTCTATGCAACATTTCAATTTGACTATGATCACTGGGGAGAAGAAGAGAATTTTGTTGGGAACTAATGATATCCCAAGCGCTTGTGTTTTTCTTTGTTTGTGGAGATAGTAATGAAAGAAAGCATGTAAAATATGTACCTGCTGGTGACACTCTGCACAGCAGTAACGGAAAAGGCCAGCACCTCAGAGAGGTGGGTGTGAGTGTTCCCCTTGCTTAGAGGAGTCTGCTGAAAGGTAAGGAGACTGAAGACTCATCTCAGCCTAAGCTAGAACTCACAACCAGGTCCGTGTGACTCTGAGCATTTAAAGCAAATAAGGGCACAGAGTAACTTGATTTTATAAATGTAGCAGCTAACTTGTTTCACATTCTGTAGCTCGCTATAACAGTAATCATTTAGACCCACTGGTCATATCACAAAAATGGTTGTTCTTATTTACTGGAATGGAAACCTGCTACAGATAATAGAAAAAATACTAGCCATATTTTTATTTGAAATATGAGCAATTACTACTGTTAGCTCCACTTATAAAGAACCCAGCTGTTGAAACAGGTGTCTATAATCAGGTGTTTAGAAAATTAATATTAGTAACACTATTTTTTGATGTCTAAAACTTGTTTGTTTATTTATTTATTTTAAGTAGATTCCATGCCCAACATGGGACTTGAACTCACAACCCTGAGATCAAGAGTCACATGCTTTACAAACTGAGCCTACCAGGCATCCTTTAAACATATTTTTAAACAAAAAATCATCTTTTCAATCAGAAAGTTGTTCAGACTTTTGGATGAAGAAAAAAAAAACGTTACTGAGCATTTCAGTGTCACCTCTTACTTTTTCTAGCTGTGTGGGTAGCAATGAAAGGACTAAGATGCTTTTTCTTTAGGAAAGGAAGATAATAGAACCAGTAGGGCCACGAAAACGTTACTAGTGTTACTAGTCTGCTGTTGTTAGGCCTTCATGCCATGCTGCCTGTGGTACATGAGATGTGGAAAAATTGTTGTTTTTCCTTTTTATGATTAGATATGGAAATGATAATTTAAAAAAAGCAGGTATCAGGATGTGGAAAAGTAGATGTCAAACATGAAGTGAAGAAGAAAATTAAGAAGAGAGAGGGAAGAAAAATCACTCCTACTCAGATATCGCTGTATAGAATTATTACTCATGTATTTTATGAGTAAAGTGTTACCACTTGGATCAGACCCAGAAGAGAGAAAGTGTAGCCCTTGGTGTGAGTCCATGTGGCTGTGTTCTACCTCAGACATGTGGACACATCTCTTTAACCTCCCTGAACAGTGAATGAAAGTAGCTCACGTGGTACCATGGAGGGACCTGACTGGGGAGATTCCATCAGGTCCTTTGTGAATAAGCATCTTTCAGGTTCTAAGTATCCATTTGTACTATAGATGGTTAAACTCGCTTTATTACCAAATCAAAGTTGTGATAAAATGATTTTAATTGGACAGATGCTCACTTTGAATCTCACTATTTCTTGTGCCTAGGTGGTAGATGTTTTTATGATGGAACCAATAGTAATTTTAATTGTTGTCTGACACAGAGCCCACAGGCATATTTTGGTAGTGAATGCTATAAATGTGTTCATTAAAGTTTTTAATGCTGTGTTTTTTTGTTGTTTTGTCTTTTTTAAATTGGAATTTTTATTGAGATAATTGTAGAGTTACATGCAGTTTTAAGAAATAATACAGAAGAGACCGCATGCATCCTTTACCCAGTTTCCCTCATAGTTAACATTCTGTGAAACTGTAGTACAATATCACAACCAGTATATTACAGTGATGTAATCTACCAATCTTGTTTGGATTTCCCATTTTACTTGTATGTGTTTGTGTATTCAGTTTTATGCAATTTTATTACTTATTTAGGTTTGTGTATGGACCACTACACTCCAGATGCTGAACATCTTCAGCACGTACAATATATCCTCCTTTTGTCCTTTCATAACCACATGCACTTCCCTCCTGCCCCACCTTCCCAGTGTACTTCACCCCCTACCCCCACTCTAGGCCCTAGCAACCACTGAATTGCTCTCCATTTCTCTAATTTTCTCTTTTCAAGAATATTATATAAATGCTGTATGAATATACGATGCATAAACTTTTGGAATTGACTTTTTTTCACTCAGCATAATTCTAAGTTGCTGCAAATATCAATGATTTGTTTTGTTGTTGTTGTTGGCCAAGTAGTGCTCCATGGTATACAGCCACCACAGTTTGACTCAACATTTCTCTGTTGGAGAATAGCTAGACTAATTCCAGTTTTTGACGAGGATGAATAAAGCTATTATGAACATTCATGTACAGGTTTCTGTGTGAACCTGAGTTTTCATTTCTCTGGTATAAAAGCCCAAAGGCATAATTGCTCAGTCATGGGATAGTTACATGTTTAATTTAATAAGAAACTGTCAAATTGTTTCCAGAGTGGCAGTACCAGTTTACATTCCCACCAGCGATCTATGAGTGACTCAGTTTTTCTGCATCCTCAACAGTATTTGGTGTTTTCAGTATTTTTTTTCAGTATGTTTTTATTTAGCCATTCTGATTGGTGTCTATGCACTGAATTTTAAACTAAATGTTCTGGATTTGGAGTATTTTTAAATTTACCCCGTTTTGGGCATGTCTCATGAGCTATTTTTTTTAAAAATCTGAGTTTTTTGTTGTGTAGATTCCACAGAACTGCAAACTTCATCAGTGTAAGAAATTTGTTTCATCGAGGTTTGCAACTCTAGCATAGGAACCAGGGCCTAGTGCAGGGCAGAAATTCACTAAGTGTGGCTGAAGAGAGAGGGGAAGGAGACAGAGTGCTTTTTACTAATTGCATTCATCATTACTATCACTTAATATGTATGAGGCATCTTCATTCAGGGTACATGGCAATAGTATGACTTGAAAAAAGCATAGTGAACTTAAGTTCAAAATAATCCCAACTCCAGTCTAGATTCTCATCTAGATCCCAGATGCAGCTTTTATTTTTTTTATTATAATAATATGTTTTATTATGTTAGTCACCATACAGTACATCCCTGGTTTTTGATGTAAAGTTCGATGATTCATTAGTTGCGTATAACACCCAGTGCACCATGCAATACGTGCCCTCTAAGGAGGGCACAGATGCAGCTTTTAAAAGCAAAGAAAAAAGAATTTTTTCAAATACAAAAGTAAGAGAGAAGACTTCATGTTCTGACTCACTGTGTCCCTCCAAAGGAAACCCTGCACTCTTTATATACCCTGAGATCAGCAAAGATATTCGTTAAAGTCACTATTTCTTCTTGAGCGTCATGCTCCGGCCTGAGCCAGAGGATAGCCTAAGTGCCTGGCCCAGCCTTGACTGGCACACGGAACTGCTCTCACCTGGCCCAGGTACCACCTAGCCCATTCAACACTCACGGACTTACCTTTCACAAAACATTTGTCAGAAAGATCACTGCTTCTTTTTGTTTGTTTGTTTTGCAGTCCATCGGCCCCACAGAAATGAAATAATGGTGTATTAAACAGCTGGAGGAAAATTTTTATCATCCATGGGGATAACTAAAGTTTCCAGTGAATCTCTTCTATTACTGACTATAATGCTTAATTTAACACCTTGACCCAGAAAGCCTATAGATCATCAGGTTAACACTTTAGTTGAGAGAGGGACCCTGAGGTTTGCTCTGTTACCAGTTAAAAGAACTGTGAAAGAACTATAAGCAAGCATCAAATATACAAACAGACTACCCTAAGGAGAAGGTGTTTGGGCCAAGCTGCCTCTGACTTCTGGGAGGTAATAGGAAGTCAGCATGCTCACCTACTTCGCACTGGGTAAAAATCCGGCAGACGTAATTTTTGGCTTTCTATGCAGCCTTGGGCAATAGAACCCAGAGCTATTTCCCCTATGTGTAGAGAAATTTACTCAGAAACACTTTCTAAGAAATGGTTGAATGCTATACTAAGAAATAAAATTAAATCTGAAATCGTAACAATTTGGAAACATGTACTAGTGACAAAATGATAAAATAGTCATGCTAGTCAAGAAAAGTGCATGCTGTACCCTTTAAACTAATAAAGTGTTATACATCAATTATAACTCAGTAAAACTAATATAGGGTAGAATTATCCTTTCCCAGTGTATTGATTACCAAATCTCTACTGGGGTCTCATCTTT
The DNA here is from genome assembly GCF_002007445.2 of Ailuropoda melanoleuca. Classification (NCBI taxonomy): domain Eukaryota; kingdom Metazoa; phylum Chordata; class Mammalia; order Carnivora; family Ursidae; genus Ailuropoda; species Ailuropoda melanoleuca. The sequence continues at coordinate 606,006 of NW_023179820.1, forward strand.
AGGGCAGGAAGTCCTAGAAGCTATGTAGATATTTATCATTGTCTACATAGGCTATTGTAATGTCTGACAGAGGTCTGTACTGCTTTTTTTTATATAATAAATTTTTATTATCCTATGTTAATCACCATACAGTATATCCTTAGTTTCTGATGTAAAGTTCCATGATTCATTACTTGCGTATAACATCAGTGCACCATGCAATATGTTCCCTCCTTAATACCCATCACTGGCCTATCCCATTCCCCCACCCCACTCCCCTCTGAAGTCCTCAGTTTGTTTCCCAGAGTCCACATTCTCTCATAGTTCATTCCCCCTTCAGTCTTCCCTTCCTTCTCCTATCGATCTTCCTGCTATTTCTTATATTCCATAAATGAGTAAAACCACATGATAATTGTCTTTCTCTGCTTGACTTACTTCGCTTAGCAAAAATCCCTCCAGTCCTATCCATGTTTCTGCAAATGTTGGGTAATCGTTCTTTCTGATTGCTGAGTAATATTCCATTGTGTAAATGGACCACATCTTTTTTTAATTTTTTATTTATTATTTATTTTTTTCTGTATTTTTCTTTTTTTTAATGTTTTTTTATTATATTATGTTAGTCACCATACAGTACATCCCCGGTTTCCGATGTAACGTTCAATGATTCATTAGTTGCGTATAACACCCAGTGAACCATGCAATACGTGCCCTCCTTACTACCCATCACCAGTCTATCCCATTCCCACACTCCCCTGCCCTCTGAAGCCCTCAGTTTGTTTCTCATAGTCCATAGCCTCTCATGCTTCATTCCCCCTTCTGATTAACCCCCCTTTCTTTATCCTTTCTTTCCTAGCGGTCTTCCTAGTTCTTATGTTCCATAGATGAGAGAAATCATATGATAATTGTCTTTCTCTGCTTGACTTATTTCACTTAGCATTATCTCCTCCAGTGCCGTCCACGTTGCAGCAAATGTTGAGGATTCGTTCTTTCTGATAGCTGAGTAATATTCCATTGTATATATGGACCACAACTTCTTAATCCAATCATCTGTTGAAGGGCATCTCGGCACCTTCCACGATTTAGTTATAGTGGACAATGCTGCTATGAACATTGGGGTGCATATGCCCCTTCTCTTCACTACGTCTGTATCACTGGGGTAAATAGCCAGTAGGGCAATGGCTGGATCCTAGGGTAGCTCAATTTTTAACTTTTTGAGGGACCTCTGCACTGTTTTCCAAAGTGGCTATACCAGCTTGCATTCCCACCAACAGTGTAAGAGGGATCCCCTTTCTCCAAATCCTCTCCAGCATTTGTTGCTTCCTGCCTTGTTAATTTTTGCCATTCTAACTGGCGTAAGCTGGTATCTCAGTGTGGTTTTGATTTGGATTTCCCTGATGGCTAAACATTTTTTCATGTGTCTGTTAGCCATTTGTATGGCTTCATTGGAAAACTATCTGTTCATATCTTCTGCCCGTTTTTTGATTTGTTTATTTGTGTCTCGTGTATTGAGTTTGAGAAGTTCTTTGTAGATCTTGGATACTGGTCTTTTATCTGTAGTGTCATTTGCAAATATCTTCTCCCATTCCGTGGGCTGCCTCTTAGTTTTTTTAACGTTTCCTTGGCTGTGCAGAAGCTTTTGATCTTGATGAAGTCCCACAAGTTAATTTATCTTTTGTTTCTCTTGCCTTTGAAGATGTGTCATGAAAAAGGTTGCTTTGGCCGATGTCGTAGAGGTTGCCGCCTATGTTTTCCTCTAGAATTTTGATGGATTCCTGTCTCACATCAAGGTCTTTCAACCATTTGGAGTTTATCTTTGTGTATGGTGTGAGAGAGTGCTCAAGTTTCATTCTTTTGCATGTAGCTGTCCAATTTCCCAGCACCATTTATTGAAAAGACTATCTTTTTTCCACTGGAAGTTTTTTCCTGCTTTATCAAAGATTAGTTGCCCAAAGAGCCGAGGGTCCATTTCTGGGTTCTCTGTTCCATTCCATTGGTCTATGTGTCTGTTTTTGTGCCAGTACCATGCTGTCTTTGTGATCACAGCTTTGTAGTACAGCTCGAAATCCGGCATTGCTATGCCCCCAGCATTGTTTTTCCTTTTCAACAGTTCTTTGGCGATTCGGGGCCTTTTCTGGTTCCATACAAATTTAAGGGCTATTTGTTCCAGTTCTTTGAAAAATGTCCTCGGTATTTTGATCAGGATAGCATTGAAAGTGTAGATTGCTCTGGGTAGCATGGACATTTTAACTATGTTAATTCTTCCGATTCATGAGCATGTAATATTTTTCAAATCTTTTTGTGTCTTCTTCAATGTCTTTCAAGAGTGATTTGTAGTTTCTAGAATATAGATCCTTTATATCTCCAGTTAAGTTAATTCCAAGGTAACATATGGTTTTTGGTGCTATTGCAAATGGGATGGATTCCCTAATTTCTCTTTCTTCAGTCTCATTATTCGTGTATAGAGATGCAGCTGATTTCTGAGCATCGATTTTGTATCCCGCTACATTACTGAATTGCTCTATAACTTCTAATAGTTTGGGAGTGGATTCTTTTGGGTTTTCCGTATAGAGTATCATGTCATCTGCGAAGAGAGACATTTTGACTTCTTCTTTGCCAATTTGGATACCTTTTATCCCTTTTTGTTGTCTGATTGCTGTTGCAAGGACTTCTAGTACTATGTTGAATAATAATGGCGAGACTGGGCTTCCTTGTCGTGTTCCTGATCTTAAGGGAAAGTCTTCCAGGTTTTCCCCATTGAGAATGATATTTGCTGTAGGCTTTTCATAGATGGTTTTTATGAGATTGTGGAATGTACCCTCTATCCCTACACTCTGAAGTGTTTTTATCAGGAAAGGATGCTTTATTTTGTCAAATGCTTTCTCTGCATCAATTGAGAGGATCATATGGTTCTTAAGTCTTTTCTTTTTGATATGGTCTATTACACTGATCGATTTGTGAATGTTGAACCACCCTTGCATCCCAGGGATGAATCCCTCTTGGTCATGATGGATAATCCTTGTAATGTACTGTTGGATCCTATTAGCTAGGATCTTGTTGAGAATTTTGGCGTCCATATTCATCAGGGAAATCGGTCTATAATTCTCCTTTTTTGATGGGGTCTTTGCCTGGTTTGGGGATCAGGGTAATATTGGCCTCATAGAATGAGTTTGGTAGTTTTCCTTCTGTTTCTATTTTTTGAAACAGCTTCAGGAGAATAGGTACTATGTCTTCTCTGAATGTTTGGTAGAATTCCCCAGGGAATCCATCAGGCCCTGGAGTCTTGTTTTTTGGGAGGTTTTTGATTACTGCTTCCATCTCTTCATAATTAATCAGTTTATTTAAATAATCAATTTCTTCCTGTTTCAGTCTTGGTAGTTTATATGTTTCCAGGAAGGCATCCATTTCTTCCAGGTTGTTTAATTTGTTGGCATAAAGTTGTTGATAAAAGTTTCTAATGATCCTTCCTATTTCATTGGTTTTGGTTGTGATCTCTCCTCTTTCATTCATAATTTTATTAATTTGGGTCCTTTCTCTATTCTTTGAATAAGTCTGGCCAGTGGCTTATCAATCTTATTTATTCCTTCAAAGAAGCAGCTTCTAGTTCTGTTGATCTGCTCTACTGTGCTCCTGGTTTATAATTCATTGATCTCTGCTCTAATCTTGATCACCTGCCTTCTTGTGCGTGTGTTAGGCCTGTTCTTCTGCTCCACCTCCTGCTTCTTGAGGTAAGAATATAAAAACTGCATTTTAGATTTTTCTATTCTTTTGAGTGAGGCTTGGATGGCTATGTATTTTCCCCTTAGGACTGCCTTTGCAGCGTCCCATAGGTTTTGGACCATTGTGTTTTCATTCTTGTTGGTCCCCATAAATTGTTTAAATTGGTTTTTAATTTCCTGGTTTACCCAATCATTCTTGAGTAGGATGGTTCTTAGTTTCCAAGTGTTTGAGTTTCTTCCAAATTTTTCCTTGTGATTGAGTTCCAATTTCAAAGCATTGTGGTCTGAGACTATGTAGGGAATAATCTCTGTGTTTTGGTATCAGTTAAGACCTGTTTTACGATGCAGTATATGGTCTATTCTGGAGAAAGTTCCATCTGCATTCGAAAAGAATGAGTATTCTGTTGTTCTGGGATGTAGTGTTCTGTATATATCTATAAGGTCCATCTGGTCCTGTATGTCATTCAAAGCTCTTGTCTTTGTTGATTTTCTGCTTAGGTGATCTGTCTATTGCTGAGAGTGGAGTGTTGAGGTCCCCTACTATTAACATATTATTATCCATATGTCTCTTTTTTCTGATTAAGAGTTGGCTTGTGTATCTAGCTGCTCCCCTTTTGGGAGCATAGGTATTTATAATTGTCATATCCACTTGTTTGATACACCCTTTAAGAATAATATAGTGTCCTTCTGTATGTCTAACAACAGTCTTTAGTTTAAATCCAATCTGTCCGATATGAGAATTGCTAATTGAGAAAGAAGTCTACTCTATCCATCTTAAGCAGAAAGAGATTTATTAAAGGATTCAGGATGCTTATAGAATCATTGGGAAAACTAAAGAAACAGACTCTGTGCTGAAGTTTTAAGAAAGACAATCAGAGCAGCACTGAAGAGCCAGGCCACCGTGGGAGCTGCTCTCCCTTCTACAACCAGAGGTTTGGTGCTTCAGTTCTCCACCAGCTCCAGAGCCATGGCTAACAGTAGGGGGCTGCGTGATCAGAAAGCAGTCATTAATACCACTCTAGAGACACACTGTGTGGACTACAAGCTGAATCAATGAACTAAAAGCCTCATTCTTGCCTTTTAACCCTTCAAAGCAATTCGCCAAACCCTGAGATCTTTGTCACCGTTATGCTTGCTAGCAGAAGTAGCAAAAATCAGGAGCTCTGCCTTGATATGATATCACTTCTGACTTTGATTGACAGGTCCTAAATCACATCAGGGATTTCAGTCACGAGAGAACCCCAGACATGTAGAGTTTGCTTCCCAGTCTCTGGAATTTAGGGAGGCCCATAGAGGGAAATTGGAATCATTTGTATCCCCCCCCCAAAAAAAATTAGAAAGAACTCACTAGGAAGAGAGAAGTAAAAATGTAGGAAGGAAATAGAGGAAAATAGCAATGACCCAAAGCCCTAAAATTTCATTTTAGAATGCCAATAGCTATGGAATGCAGAATGTGCCATGATATATTTCTATCATTTAACTTAATGTTCTGTCTTTTTAAAAGAATTCAAAGTTGGGGAGCTGGGTGGCACAGTCGGTTGAGCGTCCAAGTCCTGGTTTCCGCTCAGGTTGTGATCTCAGGGTCATGAGACCCTGTACTGGGCTCCGCGCTTAGAGCAGAGTCTACTTAAGATTCTCTCTCTCTCTCTCTCACTCTGCCCTTCCTGTTCATGCGTGCTCTCTCTCTCTGAAATAAATAAATAAATCTTAAAAAAAAAAAGAATTCAAAGTTCCAAAATTACTGGACACATTACTGGATAATAAGTATTAAAACTATAGGGGTGCCTGAGTGGCTCAGTCGGTTAAGCCCCTGCCTTTGGCTCAGGTCATGAACCCGGGGTCCTAGGATTGAGCCCCACATTGGGCTCTCTGCTTGGTGGGGAGCCTGCTTTCCCCTCTCCCTCTGCCTCCCACTCCCCCTGCTTGTGCTCTCTCTCTCTCTCTGTCAAATAAATATTAAAAAAAAAAGGTTATTAAAACTATAAAATCTTATAGTATAGACTACAACTATTGAGCTGTGATTTAAAAGGGAAATTTAATTAGTAGATGCTCAAAATACTCATGCATAGTTGAGGTGCTGTTTAAAAATTTTTTGAAGTAAGCAAATCTTTGTGCAAATAGATACTCTGTAAATTAAGAAATTAGATAAATAAAACTAATCAATTCTGACTTTTTCTCTCTGCAACACTTAATGTTATTTCTGAATATTTTTTATTTCCATTATTTTTGTCTCAGATTCATTTTCTGCTTTATCTCTGAAGATTCAATTCAACAGATTTACTTGAGTACCTTCTTTAGGTGAGACATTTTTTTAAGATTTATTTATTTATTTTAGAGACAGAGAGGGTGTGTGCCTGTGAACGGGTTGGGGGAGGGTTTGAGTGATGGGAGAGAAAGAGGGAGAGAGGGGAGACAAGCAGACTCCCTGCTGAGCATGGAGCTTGATGCGGGGCACAATCTCATGTCCTGAGCCAGAATCAACAGTCAGACTCTTAACTGACTGAACCACCCAATTTTCCCAAGATGAGACATTTTTAAAGATTATGACCTTTACAAATAAGTGCTCAATGATGGTGAGGTTATTAAATAGTAGGTGCTTAAGCATAATAGTACTAAGGGCTTAAGAGTTCTTGAAACTTTTAAGTAAAAAGTGATGGTAATAAAGCAAGCACAAATGGATGCATGTCATTAAGAGCTGCTTTTCCTTATTTGGCCTCTAAGGTGATAAGGACAAACGGTCAAGAGAGGATGACCAAATGAAGTCCCGGAACTCAGCCACCACCCAACACAGAAGCCTTGCTGACTATCTCAGCTTTACCCAACCCAACCCATGGAAAAGCTAGGTTAGAAGTTAACAAATTCCCAAAATGGCTTCTTGTTCGATAATGAAGTAAATTGGAATATTTGCCAGCAGGTTTGGCAGAGGAAAGGAAACTAGCACTTTTGCGAGATCTGATCCAATCTAGCCACAGACTGCTGGGGCCTAGAAGCAATGGCAGATCTGTGTGGCAGTGACAGGCCTTGATGTGGTGTTCTGGGCTAGGTGGTATTTGTGCACAAACCAGAGTGGCCCCTGACATGCAAGGATTAGCATCCATAGCCTTGGCTGAGAATGGCCCTGCAGTCTATGCAAGGCACATAGTGAATGGTGGTGACTGTGTCAGACTAAGAAATTGCCTTAGGCTTGCTACATGCAGCCAAGTGAGAGACCCTGTGCCACCACTGTGTCATATTCTCTGAGACCTCTAATAAACAGTAACTCTTGTAAAGTGTTCATGTTTTTCTTATTTAAAAAAGGTCATCAGTAAGAGAGGAAACTTCAGTGAAGGTTGAAAAAGACTGAAAAAGTAGTTTTGAATTATGTGAGTCCGTTCACAGAAAATTCAACAAAAATGTGATTTGGTAGAAGGCAAAACATGTACAGATATTCTGAATCTTTGTAAACGTGGGAAATTATCAAGGTCTTGGAATGGATCTCATTCATATGTGAGGGTTCTGGCATATTGAGTCTTGTGTACTGACTCAATCTAGAATACTCTTATTTATTCTACTTTGTTTTACTGCAGTGACAGCCCTTGCTAGCATCTTGATTTTCTCAGCCAATATCTGTTGGATAGATAGCTGCTGAGGTTTACGAAAGCCTTAAAATGTGGATTTTACATATACATGCTATGGGATTTTTTTTTTTAAGTGGAAGGTATTTTAAGCCAAATTTAGCCCACATAGATGTGATGGAAAATACTAATATTAAGATGATTAGTAGATAAAATATTCTTTATTTTCCGTTCTGCATCATGTAGTGTTCTTCTCCATACTTTGATAACTGTGATCTTGTAATTTACAGAAAGCTGCAATTCAATACTTAATGAAATATTTCCTATATATTATATACACAAAAAGAATTTGCCATGAAAGACACTTTGAACAGTGTTATTCAAAAGGGAAAGACTGGGGCACCTGGGTGGCACAGTGTTTAAGTGTCTGCCTTTGGCTCGGTGTGATCCCGGCATTCTGGGATCGAGCCCCACATCAGGCTCCTCCACTGGGAGCCTACTTCTTCCTCTCCCACTCCCCCTGCTTGTGTTCCCTCTCTCACTGGCTGTCTCTCTGTCAAATAAATAAATAAAATCTTTTAAAAAGGGGGGGGGAAGACTTTTCTTCCTGCCCAAAATGAAATATTAATTCAGCTATATACTACTGCGACCTTGGAGAGCAGTAGCCAATACATCCTGTCAATTTATTAAAGGTCAGTTTTTTTCCATGTTATGTTTTATTCAAGTATATAAACTTTTTTAGGTCATTCATCACAGTTAGTGACATGTAGACACTTTTTAAATTGCACTGTTTAAAGTATAAGCACAGTGTCAACAGCGGTTTAGGGTGCGGTGTTCTCATTTCTGAAACCTGTGGCCTCCACCCTCAGTCTGTCTTGGCTGCACTGAGGGCAGAGTGCTGGTGGCTGGTCCTTAGCAATGACTTCCACTCACACCAAACCTAGCCACATGGCCAAGCCAGTACTGGAGGGGTTTACCAATGAGGAATTTCCCTGAGGATTGCAGCCTCCTCTGTTCGCCTCCCCAGCCACCCTCTTAACCTATACACCTGGGAAGGAGGGGGAGGTAGGACCCAACCAAGCACAGCATAAATCTGAATGGAGGCCGAAGTCAACTCTCTCTCCTTAGTTAAGTGCTCAAAAGGCATTGCTGTCATTATGGGAATGATGTTGTGATTTAGGTGAGGGTATCAAGGTCATTTGGAATGACTAGTAAGGAAAAGCCTACCCTTTGAGGTAGGACCTGAATGAAGAGGTGGAGCCAGTGGTGAAAAGCTCTGAGAGACACACTTTCTAGTCAAAGACATCAACTATTACAGAGAAAAGGATGAAGTTGGTACATTCAAAGAGCAGGAGAGAAGCTAGTGGGGTTGGGGTTTAGTGAACCCAGGGGCCATTACAGGAGATAAGCAAAAGGGGAAGCAGGTAGCTTCATGCCAGGTATGATGGGGAGACTTTAAGGTTTTAAACATGGGATGGATGTGATCTGATACTTACTTTGAAAAGTTTGCTTTGGCTGCTCTAGAGGAAATGGAATGTGGAGGCACAAGAGTGCAGGAAACAAATGAGGAGGCTGTGTCAGCAATCCAGACAGGTAAGACTGATGGCTGGACCAGAGTGCTAGTGAGGAAGTGTTAAAAAGCTGAAAGGTTGGGATCTGTTTTAAAGATGGAGTGCATGTTACTTGCTGATGATTGGGTTTAGGGTAGTAGAGGGGGAAGGGAATATGACCGTGAGGTTATTGGTTTGGTGGTTGTAAGTTACTGAGGTGGCGGGGACTTGGGAGGTTTAGCAATGGGAGCCTAGAGTTCCAGTATGGCTTTGTTGAGATAGAAGTCTCATTAATCACTGAGCTGGAAAAATCAAATTTGATATGAACCTGCAGTGGAAGAGAGATCAGGACATGAGAGTCAGAGTAAGTAGTTTTCCAGTTCAGGGGGTAGGGAAGAACCACATTACTCAGCCACCAGAGGGTTCTGGCTTCAGCTCTGGCTAGAAGGAATGCCAGTCCTGGTCAGCCATCCATGGTCTTCACCACAGGTAGGAGTTATTTCCTTTATTACAAAAACACTGAAGATAAGTAACATCTAGTTATTAGAAGCAGAAATTAATGAAAGCAACTTCTTTTTAAAACTTTTTTATTTTAATTCCACTGTAGTTAATGTACTTGTTTGTTTCAGGTGTACAGTAGCATGATTTAACAATTTCACATCTTACACAGTGCTCATCAAGATAAGTATACTCTTCATCTGTTTTTTCCCACCCCCACCTCCTCTCTGGTAACTATCAGTTTGTTCTCTATAGTTAAGAGTCTGTTTTTTGGTTTGTCTCTCTTTTTTTTCCTTTGTTCATTTAATGAAAGCCACTTTTTAAAATTAAAGGGTTTTTCTCCCTTAATGTAATAGGTAAACCAGTGGAACAGAAAAGACAGTCCCAATTATAGAAATTTTGTAAATAATACACATATTTCAGAAAAGTGGGAAAAAATTAACCATTTCAGTAAATGGTGCAAGGACAACAGATGAGCCATCTGGAAAAAAAAAAAAATTGGATCTCAACACCTTATCCCACACCAGGATAAATTCCAGATGGATCAAAGATTTAAACATAAAAGCTAAAACAATTCTAGAGGAAATCATGGGAGAATTATCTTGAAGTAAAAGTTTTTACTACCCCCATAGAGAGGACTTTACTAGTATGCATATATAAATATGGGGGGCTGTGAATGTGTGCAGGTGTGTAAATTGTAAGTGCATTAACTCTTTGACCAGCACTTCCACCTCTTGGAATTTATCCTACAGGTACACTTACATACATATGAAGTACAGGGTTATTCTCTGAGTCATTGTTGGGGATAGCAAGCGTGGAAACAGCCTAAATGCTCAGCATTAGAGGATTAAAACTAAATTACAGTACATCCATATTATAGAATGCCATAGAGCTATCTATGCAGCTACAAAAAAGAAGAATGAGGAAGCATTCTATGAACTTATATAGAAAAATTTATGACATTGGGTCACCTGGGTGGCTCAGTCGGTTAAATATCCAACTCTTGATTTCGGCTCAGGTCATAATCTTGGAGTTGTGGGATTGAGCCCCACATTGGGCTCTGTGCTGGGTGTGGAGCCTGCTTGGGATTCTCTCTGTCCCTCTGACCCTTACCCCTCCCTAAAAAAAAAAAAAAGAAAGAAAAATTTATGACATTGGTTAAATACAAAAAGCAAGGAGCAGATTTGAAATGTGCTATTTTCTTTGGAGAATATACATTGGTTGGGGAGGGGGAGAGAGGGAAATAGAGGGGGAGAGGGCGATAAGGAAAGAGAGAGAAAAACTGTGGAAGGATATGTAAAATACAAATTACAGTGAATATCTATGTAAACATGGGAATTTGGAGAATGGAGGACAAGAATGGGAGGGAAACTTTCTGTCATATATTCCTGTAGCACTTTAAAATTTTGAATTATATATATTATTTAGAAAAATTTTAGAACTCTTTATACACAGTTATTGCTAATGGAATTTTTAAGCATTACAACTACTTTGGAGAGCAGTACATAACATATAGCAATAAAGATATACTCTTTGACCCAGTAATCCCTAGAAATTTAATTGATGAAAACCAAACAAAAACATTCATACACACACACACACACGCACACACACACGCACACACACACTGTTCTTCATGGTAGCAGCGCCTTATAATGGGGGTGGGGAGAAGCAACCTAAATGTCCAGTATAAGGAGAATTATTTAATCATAACATGCTACATGATAGAATATTAATCTACTGTATAATGTAACTAAGAAGACCATGAGGAAATGTTCATTCGCCAGATATTTATTATGTGTCACACATTGTCCTGGGTGTTAGGGATACAACAAAAAATAAGACCAAAAAAAAAAAAAACCCACAAAACTCTGTGCTGGGGTGCCTGGGTGGCTCAGTCGCTTAAGCGTCTGCCTTCAGCTCAGCTCATGATCCCAGGGTCCCAGGATCCAGCTTTATGTCATGCTCTCTGCTGGGTGGGGAGCCTGCTTCTCCTTCTCCCTCTGCCTTCTGCTCTGCCTGCTTGTGTGCTCTCTCTTTCCCTTTGTCAAATAAATAAAATCTTTTAAAACACACACACACACAATCTTTGTGCTAATGGAATTAATGGGACTTACAAATTGGGAAAGACTGGCAGCAAAGAGATGCAATATAAGAAAGTAACAGTGGTTATGGCTTTAAATAAAGTTGGATAAGGGGATAGTGAATGTTGAGTGGTTACTCTTTTTACCTAAGGATCAAGGAAAGCCTCACTGGGAGAAGGTAATATTAGAGAAAAATTCCGAAGGAGGTGAGAGAACAAACCATGCAGGTGTCTGGGGGAAGAGTGTCCCAGGCAGAGAGCGTGAGTGGAAAAGTTGCAAAGCAGGGGCATGCTTGACTTGTTTACAAAACAGCAGAGAGGCCAGTGTGGGTTTTCATACATTGTAAATGAAGATAGAAGGAATAGGGTCAGGGTTCTGGTCATGAGAAAATCTAGAACTTTGTTCTAGTTTTCTACAGCAAATTCTTCGGATTTTTCTCTACATGTGATACGTGTCATACACTAGAAGTTTCTGAACAGAAGAGAAAGTAACTGTAAATGCCTGTGTGAAAAGCAAGAAGTCTAACTCATCTGTTTAGACAAACTAATGGATAAAAAGATGGTGTACATTTGGAAATAGCTGAGAAGTGTAAAAGGCAGGACTCCATGAATAATTGGTTGTGGAAGGTGGAGGAAAAGGAAGAATCTAGAAGGATTCTAAGGTTTGGGCAACAAAATAAATGGTATCATTTAATGAGATGAGAAATTTAGGAGGGTGAACAGATTTGGAGAAAACTAGAAAAATTACTTTTAGTTTTGGATGTGCTGACTGTGAGGTACCTGTGAGTTAACAAAATGTAGAAAAGGGGAAAACTGAAATGAACCCCATGGTGGTGTCAACTCATAGTTTTCTAAGTAAGTGAATGGATGAATAAACAGAAGTAAATGTGTATTACTGTGTGTGTGTGTGTGTGTGTGTGTGTGTGTGTGTGTACACTCCCTAGCTCTGTCTACTAAGAGGTCCTGAGGCAGTGATAACTCTGGTAGCAATGAGCAATTTAGCACCCAAATATTAGTTTTTAAATATCTGAAAGAAACCAGGGCTCCTTGATGAAATCGCTGATTTCAGGTTTGGATGAGATAAAATATAAGATGAGCTTTGAACATTTCATTATGTCAGAAAGTAAGAAAATTCTTAGAGAATGATGGAGACATCAAAAGGACACAGGAGCTAGCTTGCAAGGGGTTGCCACTAGCAAAATCTGGGACAATTTGAACATCAAAATAAATAATAGTTATGGATTGTAGCTCATAGTATAAGAATCCATGAGTCCACACTCATGTATAAAAATGAATGAATTAAAAATTTGATAAGGAATAGGATATTTACATAGTTTGAAAGTATCTCCCACACAGTATTTTTTAATTTCAGAAGGAAATACCTGAGAAGCCTGGCAGACATCACCTTAATCAAGTAGTGAGTGAACACTGTTAGTAATGAGACAAATTGAAATAGTGTGCCAACTATTTAGAAGAATATAGCATCAGTTTTGTGTTATTCTTACCAGTGATAGATAGGCTGGATCTCATCATGACAAAACATCAGACAAACCCAAATTGAAGGATTGTGCACTACAAAATTACTGGCCTGTATCCTTCAAAAATGTTAAGGTCGTGAAAGTCAAAGAAAGACTGAGAAACGCTTCCAGGTTGTAGAGGATTAAAGAGACATGACAACTTAATGCAATACGTGATTCTGAGTTATCTCCTTTTGCTACAAAGGACATGACTGGAACAATGGGTGAAGTATGAGTGGGGTCTGAGAATTACGTGTTTGTTTCCTCCCATTGATGGTTGTATAGCAGTTATGTAAGAGAAAGTCCTTGTTTGTACAAACTTATTCCCAAATGATTTTTTTTGGGGGGGGACATGCTTTGTACTGTATTTAGAACTTTTAGTAAATTTGAGATTGTTTTCAAAAACTTCTAAATTATCACAAGCGAATAAGAAGTGAATAAATGCAAATAAGCTAAGTCCAGGGCGCCTGGATGGCACAGCGGTTAAGCGTCTGCCTTCAGCTCAGGGCATGATCCCAGCGATCTGGGACCGAGCCCCACCTCAGGCTCTTCCGCTATGAGCCTGCTTCTTCCTCTCCCACTCCCCCTGCTTTGTGTTCCCTCTCTCGCTGGCTGTCTCTCTCTCTGTCGAATAAATAAATAAAATCTTTAAAAAAAAAATAAGCTAAGTCCATACTTTCTAGAAGGTTGGCAGGAAGAGGGCAAAGCAGGCTACCCGCTGAAAGGAGACTGCTCTGAGCTTCATGTGAAAGCTGGTGTTTGGAGAGTGAGCAGATGTAGGATAGACAGTAGTCATTGCAAAACAAAGACCTGTAGGCAGTGGGTGTCCTGGGTGCCAGGTTAGGTGGGAAGTTGAGGATGGGTAAGAAGCTCAGTGGAATGTCAGCTGGTGTGGCATGTAGTCCTATGTACTGAGGTAGGTGGGCTGGAAATGGAACAAATTCATACATGAGAAGCTTCCTTCTCTCTGAGAAATAGAGTTGTCTTCTAAAAATGACCCCTTGTCTGTTCTCAATACAGTAAACTGAATATGGTTTAGTCTTTGGAATTGAAATTATTATAAAATATCGTAAAGCAATTTAATATTTTTCTCAGTGATATTGTTTCTAGAACAGGTATTCTTAGGGTTACAGAAGAATTTAGAAAATCACCATTGATATTTCAGAAAAAACCCAGTAAGCCTTATACGTTTGCCTTTTGCCTAGGTAATGTGTGTCTTATCTGGTAGAGTCAGAGGAGATAGAATATGTACCCGTACTTCATAAACATGGGTGATTTATAAGCCATTGCATTAGGTGGGACTGGTTTCTAGGCCAGTCAGCCTAGAGTGTGAAACCCTGATTCAGAAGCAGATCATCCAGGAATGATTAAACACTGTTCCCTGTTGTTTCAATAGGCCCAATACAGTAGTGCTGTTTACTCTCAGGTTCATATATGCTAGACTGGCGCCCACACTGGGAGTATAGAACCCTGAAGCTTATTCTCATTTCTCCTAAGAGTGCACATAACTGGTGCCATTTTAGATGCAATGGAGAGTTCTTATTCATTTCATGCAGTGCTACCTCAGAGTTTTAGGGTTCAATTCCCTTGCAGAACCCTGGTTGAGAAAAGCTGTGATGACTCTTGCTTTGGCTGACATACTATTTGGTGATCCAGAGGAATCAATGGAATACTATAACTTACCTATGGCACTACGAAAACTATGCCCCTTGCGTGGTTCCTTGTTCCTTACTCTATTCTCAGTCATGACCTTTGTGTCTAGGTTTCAGTGCTGAGTAGACATGGAAAAGTGAGAATACCAAGTGACCCCTCATTTGAGAGTGAGTTGGAGAATAAATTGAGAGAAAACAAAACCACAATCTGCCCAGGGCTGCTGAGTTAATTTGGCACATTTTGAGTAATAAACTTTCTTACCTATTATTCCTCCCTCCCTCCTTTGCTGCATTTATTTTGTTCTAACTTAGTATTTCACTGGAATACTAACACTTCCTTTCCCATACCTATACTTTAGAACAATGTAGAAGTCTCCTTATGAATTACCTGAAGAAAGCATTTTAAGTACCTGAGAGTAGGAACTACGTCTCATACCTTCTATCCCCAAAAAGCCTGAAAAAATACTTGTTGATTAATTCAACTTGGTATACCAAGCATATGGGGATCATCTGTAAAGCTCTGAGCTAAGAGTTGTGTTGGGCACATGGGGAATAAGCAATACAATCCCTGCCCTTGAGAAACTTCGAGGCATCTTTTCATATGTCTGTTGGCCATCTGTTTGTCTTCTTTGGGGAAATGTCTGCTCATGTCTTCTGCCCATTTTTTAATTGGATTATTTGGGTTTTGAGTGTTGAGTTGTATTAGGTCTTTATATATTTTGGATACTAACCCTTTACTGGGTATGTCATTTGCAAATATCTTCTCCCGTTCTGTAGGTTGCCTTTTATTTAGTTTTGTTGATTGTTTCCTTCACTGTGCAGAAGCTTTTTATTTTGATGTAGTCCCAATAGTTTATTTTTGCTTTTATTTACCTTGCTTCAGTAGACTTATCTAGAATAATGTTACTACAGCTGATGTCAGAGAAATTACTGCCTGTGTTCTCTTTTAGGATGTTTTTGGTTTCAGGTCTCACACTTAGGTCTTTAATCCATTTGGAGATTATTTTTATGGATGATATAAGAAAGGGGTCTAGTTTAATTCTTTTGCATGTAACTGTCTAGTTTTCCCAACACCATTTGTTGAAGAGACTTCTTCCCACTGTATATTCTTTACCCCTTTGTCAAAGATTAATTGACCATATAATTGTGGATTAATTTCTTTATCATAGGGAAATGCAACTTAAAACTACAATGAAATATCACTTTAGACCTGTCAGAATGGCTAAAATCAAAAACCCAAAAACAATGAGTGTGGGTGAGGATGCGGGGGAAAAGAACACTTGTGCACTGTTGGTGGGAATGCAGACTGGTGTGACCATTGTAGAAAACAGTATAAAGTTTCTTCAGTAAGTTAAAAATAGAACTACCCTGTGATCCAGCAATCGCACTACTGGGTATTTACCCAAAAAATACAAAAACACTTACTCAAAGGGATACATGCACCCCTATGTTTTTAGCAACATTATTTCAATAGTGAGATTATGAAAACAGCCCAAGTGTCCATCAATAGATGAATGGATAAAGAAGAGGGGGTGTATATATATATATAACATAGAATATTATTCAACCATAAAAAAGAATGAAATTTCAGGGTGCCTGGGTGGCTCAGTTGGTTAGGTGTCCGTCTTGGGCTCAGGTCATAATCTCAGGATGCTGGGATTGAGCCCTGCATGAGGCTCCTTGCTCTGCAGGAGCCCTCTCCCTCTGACTGCTGCTCCCCCTGCTTGTGCTCGCTTCTCTTGCTCTCTCTCTCTCACTCTATCCATCAAATAAATTAAAAAAAAATTTTTTTTTAAAGAATGAAATCTTTCCATTTGCAACGACATGGGTGGAGCTCAAGAGTATCATGCTAAGCAGGAAACAAACTGAGGGCTTCAGAGGGGAGGGGGGTGGGGGAATGGGATAGGCTGGTGATGGGTAGTAAGGAGGGCACGTATTGCATGGTGCACTGGATGATATACGCAACTAATGAATCATCGAACTTTACACCAAAAACCAGGAATGAACTGTATGGTGACTAACATAATATAATAAAAATATTATTATTAAAAAAATGCCATATTATAAAACAATTAAATTGTATTTTCCCATTAAAAAAAAGTATTATGCTAAGCAAAATAAGGCAGAGAAAGAAAAATACTATATAATTTCACTCATACAGAATTTAAGAAACAAAGCAAGTGAGCAAAGGAAAGAAAAAAAGAGAGAAACCAAGAAACAGGCTCTTAACTATAGAGAACAAACTGATGGTTACCAGAAGGGAGGTGGGGGGGAGTGAATTAGATGATGGAGATTAAGAGTACACTTATCATGATGAACCCTGAGTGATGTATAGAATTACTGAATCACTATATTGTATACCTGAAACTAATACAACATTGTATTTTAACTATACTGGAATTAAAAATTAAAAACTTAGGGGCGCCTGGGTGGCACAGCGGTTAAGCGTCTGCCTTCAGCTCAGGGCGTGATCCCGGAGTTATGGGATCGAGCCCCACATCAGGCTCCTCCGCTATGGGCCTGCTTCCCTCTCCCACTCCCCCTGCTTGTGTTCCCTCTCTCGCTGACTGTCTCTATCTCTGTTAAATAAATAAATAAAATCTTTAAAAAAAAAAAAATTAAAAACTTAATGGAAAAAAGGGAAAATAAAGAAACTTCCAGACAAAAAGTAGAGAAAAAAGATCTATTAAGTATCTTTTAAAAAGAGTAGAATGTGGTAAGAACTAAAATAAAGGCAAAAAAAAAACACCCCACTGTGATTACAAAGAAAAAGGAAGAATTGTTTTCACTATTGGAATGAGAGACATCTCCATGGAATTAGAATTTGATTTTGAAAATGAACATACTTAGACGAGTAGAAGTGAAAAGGAATATCAGATTATTTTAGAGGGACTAATGGGAGCCAAGACTCAGATGGGGAAATGGTTGTAGGAACTTGATCTTCTTAGACTTACACACGTGTTGAGACATGTAGAAGTCATTAGGATACCTTTGAAGGTCCGTGATTAGTTCAGTGACATGATTAACTCTATCCCTTAAGGAGGGGTTAGAAAAAAAGGAAGAATGAGCTTAGGAAGCTTTGTTGGGCAACAAAGTCACAAGCAAAACAAGATAATGATAACAGGAATGAGAAGGAAGAATGATATTAAAAAGATAAATATGAAGGTAAAATGGATAAGCTGTAGCAACTGGATGTGAAAAAAGGAAGTAAAGAGTGCTCTCAGGTTTTGAAACAGTGACTGAGAATGGTAGGGGCCACTTTACACAAAGAGGTAATGTGTAGGAGCAAGAACAAGTTTGGATCAGAAGGCATAGAGCTTTGGGAGTCCTCTGAATGATGATGGTAAAGTAATGGAACTGGATGAAATAAGATAATGGCCAGTGACATTTGCTCTGTATTGATTGGACCTAAATAAATACAGCAGCAATTTTAATCTGTGTTCTTTAGGGAGTATAGATACATTTGTACAACTCTTTGCCAATGATAGACTCTAAAACTCTGATTAAATCCTCTGTTCGGCAGGGTTGAAACTTTTCTTTTTCCCTTACCTTCCCTCCCTTCCCCTTCCTACATGCAAAAGAATTTAGTTGACCCTTTCCTCACACCATACAGAAGAATAAACTCAAAATGGACCATTGACCTAAACATAAGAACGAGAAACTATAAAACTCTCAGAAAACATAGAAATATAGCTTCATAACCTTCTATATTAGGCAGTGGTTTCTTACATATGACACCAAAAGCATACACAACAAAAGAAAAATTCATAAATGGGATTTCATCAAAATTAAAAACTTCTGTGCTTCAAAGGACATCACCAAGAAAATAAAAAGACAACCCAGGCGATGGGAGAAATTTTTTGCAAATCACATATGTGATAGGAGACTTGTATCCAGAATATATATGAAGAGCTAATACAACTCAACATAAAAAGATAACCCGAATAAAAACTGGTCAAAGGATTTGAATAGACATTTCTCCAAAGATATACAGATGTCCAAGAAGTACATGATGACCAATATCATTAGTCATTAGGGAAATGCAAACCACATCCCACAGTGGGATACTACTTCACACCCACTAGTATGACTATAATAAAAATGGCAGACAATAATATCAGTGAGGAGTAGAGAAATTGGAACCCTCATCCTCAGCTAGTGGGGTGTGAAATGGTGCAGCCACCTTGTAAAACAGTTTGGCAGTTCCTCAAAAATCAAATATAGAGGACAAGGGAGGAACAGTACTTAACAAATCAGTTCTGTGTAGTATATCATTTAACTAATGGGTCATTTGTGGTGCTTTTCTGAAGTGTCATGTGATTGTTGAGGGTCTGGGTGCAGGGTGGAACCATGACAAAATGGATCCAGTTGGAGCCCCCATTAATTTGATCGTTCCATTCTTTGTCCATCCTTCTTTGCTTTGCTTTCTCATTCTTACACCTCGCAACCCTAGAGACACTGCCACATACACCACAAAAGCAAACATCCCCCAATGACCTTAGTCCCACTGCTCCAGTCACTCACAGGTGGGAATTCAGGCAAATGTCCACAGAGGTCGCAGATAACATACATATAGTTCTATTCTACCCCATATATTACCCGATCATATCCTAAGGAAGACATTTTCTCTTAGAGATTTTCATTTTAGTATATTTTTTAAAAAATCTTCTATTAATCTGCCTACATCTTTTTCTTGGGTAAGGACAACACAGGATTGGCCCTTTTGTGTCTATGATGTTGTTCACAACTTTTCTTAATAAGCCTAGTACAATCTTAAGGACAGGGTTGCTGTGTGTTGAGGGTCAAACAGTAGCTCTTAGCCTTGCCTATCTTAGGTACTTATGTTGTGCATTTTTTATTGGTGTACCATGTTTTATTTGTCCCTGATATCTTTGGAGTTTTTCTGAGAAATGGTTCAGTAATGTAGCATCAACTTACTAAAATACATTTTAAGCCTTTTAAAAAAAAAGTTGAATTACTATATGACCTAACAGTTCCACTCCTAGGTATGTAGCCATGAGAATTGAAAACATTATCCACATAACTTCTACACAGATGTTCCTAGCACCATTATTTCATAAATGGAAAACAGTGGAAATAACCCCAAAATGGAATATTCACCAATAAAAATGAATGATGTACAATGTGAATGAACCTTGAAATCATTATGCTAAGTGAATGAAGCCAGACACAAAAGGCCACATATTGCATGATTCCATTCAAGTGAAGTATCCAAAATAGGCAAATCCATAGAGACAGAAAGTAGATTAGTTGTCTCCAGGTACTTGGGGGAAAGGAAGATGAGGGGGTTACTTTAATAGAGTGAGATTTCCTTCTGGGGTGATGAAAATATTCTGGAATAAGTGTGTTGATGGTTGCAAAACATTGTGAATGTACTTAATGCCACTGAATTTCACCTCAAAATGGTTAGAATGGTAAATAGTATGTATTTTGCCACTCACTACTTTTCTTAATGGGGTGAATTTTGTGTATTTTGCCACTTACTGTTTTTATTAACTGGGTGAATTTTATGGCGTGTAAATTATGTCTCAAAGCTGCTAAAAAATAAAAGGCACAGTAGCTTGGGTTAATCACCCAGAAACTGTGATGAGGAGAAAAATCCAGCCCCAAAGATCATATACTAGATGATTCTGTTTTTATAACAGTTTGAAATGGCAGAATTTTGGGAATGAAGGACAGATTAATAGCATCAGATGTTGGGGAGATGGTGGGAAGTGGGTTATAAAAAAATAAATTAAATATACATTTTTATATAAATATACATTTATATAAATATATAAATTTAATCATGTACTTATCTATAGTATCTCCTCTAAGTAAAAAAAAAAAAAGTTTGTTAAACTTTTATGTTAAAAATAAAAAGAGTAGTGGTGCCTGGCTGGGGGAAAAAAAAAGACAGCCTAAGGGATTCTTGTAGTGATGAAACTGTTCACTTTTTTGACTGTGGTGCTGAATATGGGATCCTGCACAGGCAGTAAAACTTTATAGCACTGAATACACACATGAACACATGCACACTAGCACAAGTAAGATTTGTGAGATCTGAATAAGCTTGGTGGATCGTATCAATGTCAGTATCCTAGTTGTGATATTGTACCATTATCTGCTAATATAATAGTACACTAGTGGGGGAAACTGAGCAAAGTGTGCATACGAGCTCTATAGCATATCTTACAATTACATGTGAATCCACAATTACCTCCATAAAAATTTCAGTTAATAAAAATGTGTAAGAATAACTATATATCTTTGAAAATTTGTTCTGTGGGCAAACTTCTATTAACATATAAAATGTACTCTTCTTACTCTTGTCTTGGCCCGGTTATAGTCTTATTTCCACGAGCAATACCCAAAATCAAAGTTCAGAATGGACCGAACTTACAGCAGGTTTTGTTTTGGTTTGACTTGGTATGATTCAGTAATGCAATATTTTCCAAAAATAAATAGGATGCCTGAGTGAAGAAAAGGCTTTTCTCAGGCTCTTTTGGCATCTTTTAGTTAAGTTCACTTTTAGCAAAGAAAGATTTGTTATTCCTTCCTGTTCACTGATACTATAAAGTTAATATGTCACACTTTTATTTTATCAAAGAGAAAATATGATTTTTCAAAATGAATAAAAACCACATTTCTGTGCAGTAGAAATCATCCTGTTAACATCTACTCATGTTACAAAGATAAACAACAGGATTAACTGTTTACTTTAGGAGTGCAGTCTGGTTGTTTTTCAGGAGAAGAACACAATGTCCTGCTGTATCTGGTTTCCCGTCTGCCGAGCGGGTTGGTGGAGCTGGGGAAAGGCCCTCCACCCACTCAGCCCTCTGCTGTCTCTCTCTCCTGCTTTTCTTCCTCTTCCCTCCCTCTTTCCTGTGACTCTTCCTTCCCCCTGTTCATATCCAAATTCTCTTCCCTTCTCCCCCTTCTATCTCCCCCTTTCCTTTCTCTTGCTTTCCCCCCCCTCACTTTGTCCTCAAATTTCTTCCATTCCTTCCTTAAAATGGAGGCTTCGTAAGAAATTATAATGTGGAGAGAAAGAACCTTGTTGATCTTTAGAGGCTGCTTAAGTTGACACTGACCTAGAAGAAAGAGGCCGGACTGACTCTGATTCCGGGAATTCTTGGTGGACTGCTAAGAACTGCTCCCATAACCCGGGTAAACATCCCACATGTTCACGTAATCTCCCCTCTCAGTGTACACGCACACGCGCGCACACACACACACAGGCACGCACTGTTTCTTTTTCTTCTCTTGTGTTTCTGTGAAACTGAGCCAGTGAGTGAAAGGAAGGGGGAAATTGAATATTTTTCAAATGTTGAAAAAAAAGTTGAAACTTCAAAGAGGAATTAAATTAGAGTCTCACTGAAACTCCCCCTACAGATCAACAGTTTTGTTTTCCTTATTCCTTGTGCTTTGTTCTCATTTTTGCAGATTAAGAATATATGAATTTTTTAGAATTCTTAAATTAATTCTTTAATTAGCATGATCTGCCATTAAGCTGGTAAGAGAAAGAAAAAAACATTCTTAAAGACAAATATTAACTCCATAATGGACTTTTTATACTTCCAACATGATATGAATGTGATTGAACAGTGAACCTCTTATCTGTATTATTTTATGCTGCTGGGAATGTACTGTGGAATGTAGTTTCATTTGGCACCAGTTTTAGTCAGTTCTTCCAACATGGTCTGGGCCTCACCCTCATGGCTCAGAAACTCACGGAATCAAAGTCCTCCTGAATGACTCCTCATGGCTGAAACAGGAGATTGTTGAACTACTTTTTGACTGCTATCTTATTTTCCCCCCACTGGGAGGGGTGGGGTGTCTCTGGCTGGGAGCAGGGGCTAGCCTGAAGACCCTCAGCATTTTCACGATTGTTTCTTGCTTCACCCAGAAAGTGGGTTATAAAAAAATAAATTAAATATACATTTTTATATAAATATACATTTATATAAATATATAAATTTAATCATGTACTTATCTATAGTATCTCCTCTAAGTAAAAAAAAAAAAAGTTTGTTAAACTTTTATGTTAAAAATAAAAAGAGTAGTGGTGCCTGGCTGGGGGAAAAAAAAAGACAGCCTAAGGGATTCTTGTAG
>NW_023179820.1:629036-647908 GCF_002007445.2 Ailuropoda melanoleuca
GTGAAGTATCCAAAATAGGCAAATCCATAGAGACAGAAAGTAGATTAGTTGTCTCCAGGTACTTGGGGGAAAGGAAGATGAGGGGGTTACTTTAATAGAGTGAGATTTCCTTCTGGGGTGATGAAAATATTCTGGAATAAGTGTGTTGATGGTTGCAAAACATTGTGAATGTACTTAATGCCACTGAATTTCACCTCAAAATGGTTAGAATGGTAAATAGTATGTATTTTGCCACTCACTACTTTTCTTAATGGGGTGAATTTTGTGTATTTTGCCACTTACTGTTTTTATTAACTGGGTGAATTTTATGGCGTGTAAATTATGTCTCAAAGCTGCTAAAAAATAAAAGGCACAGTAGCTTGGGTTAATCACCCAGAAACTGTGATGAGGAGAAAAATCCAGCCCCAAAGATCATATACTAGATGATTCTGTTTTTATAACAGTTTGAAATGGCAGAATTTTGGGAATGAAGGACAGATTAATAGCATCAGATGTTGGGGAGATGGTGGGAAGTGGGTTATAAAAAAATAAATTAAATATACATTTTTATATAAATATACATTTATATAAATATATAAATTTAATCATGTACTTATCTATAGTATCTCCTCTAAGTAAAAAAAAAAAAAGTTTGTTAAACTTTTATGTTAAAAATAAAAAGAGTAGTGGTGCCTGGCTGGGGGAAAAAAAAAGACAGCCTAAGGGATTCTTGTAGTGATGAAACTGTTCACTTTTTTGACTGTGGTGCTGAATATGGGATCCTGCACAGGCAGTAAAACTTTATAGCACTGAATACACACATGAACACATGCACACTAGCACAAGTAAGATTTGTGAGATCTGAATAAGCTTGGTGGATCGTATCAATGTCAGTATCCTAGTTGTGATATTGTACCATTATCTGCTAATATAATAGTACACTAGTGGGGGAAACTGAGCAAAGTGTGCATACGAGCTCTATAGCATATCTTACAATTACATGTGAATCCACAATTACCTCCATAAAAATTTCAGTTAATAAAAATGTGTAAGAATAACTATATATCTTTGAAAATTTGTTCTGTGGGCAAACTTCTATTAACATATAAAATGTACTCTTCTTACTCTTGTCTTGGCCCGGTTATAGTCTTATTTCCACAAGCAATACCCAAAATCAAAGTTCAGAATGGACCGAACTTACAGCAGGTTTTGTTTTGGTTTGACTTGGTATGATTCAGTAATGCAATATTTTCCAAAAATAAATAGGATGCCTGAGTGAAGAAAAGGCTTTTCTCAGGCTCTTTTGGCATCTTTTAGTTAAGTCACTTTTAGCAAAGAAAGATTTGTTATTCCTTCCTGTTCACTGATACTATAAAGTTAATATGTCACACTTTTATTTTATCAAAGAGAAAATATGATTTTTCAAAATGAATAAAAACCACATTTCTGTGCAGTAGAAATCATCCTGTTAACATCTACTCATGTTACAAAGATAAACAACAGGATTAACTGTTTACTTTAGGAGTGCAGTCTGGTTGTTTTTCAGGAGAAGAACACAATGTCCTGCTGTATCTGGTTTCCCGTCTGCCGAGCGGGTTGGTGGAGCTGGGGAAAGGCCCTCCACCCACTCAGCCCTCTGCTGTCTCTCTCTCCTGCTTTTCTTCCTCTTCCCTCCCTCTTTCCTGTGACTCTTCCTTCCCCCTGTTCATATCCAAATTCTCTTCCCTTCTCCCCCTTCTATCTCCCCCTTTCCTTTCTCTTGCTTTCCCCCCCCTCACTTTGTCCTCAAATTTCTTCCATTCCTTCCTTAAAATGGAGGCTTCGTAAGAAATTATAATGTGGAGAGAAAGAACCTTGTTGATCTTTAGAGGCTGCTTAAGTTGACACTGACCTAGAAGAAAGAGGCCGGACTGACTCTGATTCCGGGAATTCTTGGTGGACTGCTAAGAACTGCTCCCATAACCCGGGTAAACATCCCACATGTTCACGTAATCTCCCCTCTCAGTGTACACGCACACGCGCGCACACACACACACAGGCACGCACTGTTTCTTTTTCTTCTCTTGTGTTTCTGTGAAACTGAGCCAGTGAGTGAAAGGAAGGGGGAAATTGAATATTTTTCAAATGTTGAAAAAAAAGTTGAAACTTCAAAGAGGAATTAAATTAGAGTCTCACTGAAACTCCCCCTACAGATCAACAGTTTTGTTTTCCTTATTCCTTGTGCTTTGTTCTCATTTTTGCAGATTAAGAATATATGAATTTTTTAGAATTCTTAAATTAATTCTTTAATTAGCATGATCTGCCATTAAGCTGGTAAGAGAAAGAAAAAAACATTCTTAAAGACAAATATTAACTCCATAATGGACTTTTTATACTTCCAACATGATATGAATGTGATTGAACAGTGAACCTCTTATCTGTATTATTTTATGCTGCTGGGAATGTACTGTGGAATGTAGTTTCATTTGGCACCAGTTTTAGTCAGTTCTTCCAACATGGTCTGGGCCTCACCCTCATGGCTCAGAAACTCACGGAATCAAAGTCCTCCTGAATGACTCCTCATGGCTGAAACAGGAGATTGTTGAACTACTTTTTGACTGCTATCTTATTTTCCCCCCACTGGGAGGGGTGGGGTGTCTCTGGCTGGGAGCAGGGGCTAGCCTGAAGACCCTCAGCATTTTCACGATTGTTTCTTGCTTCACCCAGAAAGTGGGTTATAAAAAAATAAATTAAATATACATTTTTATATAAATATACATTTATATAAATATATAAATTTAATCATGTACTTATCTATAGTATCTCCTCTAAGTAAAAAAAAAAAAGAGAGAGTTACTATGGTCTGTCAGTGGTAGTGGCAAGGCTGGAACTCCAGCCCCTCCACTCCACTGCCACCCTGCTTTGAGTTGCAAAAGTCCTCCACTGAGCAGTTTGGATTTCCATGTTCTATGTGAATTAGCTCTGTCCTTGCCTGCTAAGTGGCTCAAGTCATTTGACCAGCCTTTGGATTCTACAACTTCTCTAATCCACATGTGGTCTGCCTGTCCCTGAGGCTCCTTTTACTCTCCACTACCACTTACCTCCTTAGAGAGCTTAGGCCAGTGTAGACTCTTCTCCGACCCTTACCCATCATCACTACCATGTTCTGTCTCCTCCTTGAAATGTTTTCCTAATGCATGCTCACATGCTGACAGAGACCAACGAGGCCAAGAGAGAACAGCAGTTGTGCTCAGGTTGGGGATCAAGGGTGGGGGTAGGGGCCACAAGATGAACTGACAAACTGGTGCCCCATCCTCAAGTGTCATCCCAGTGCTGCCAGACAACAGTAAATTGGAGCTTTGTATACAATCTCCCAATGTTTGGTATCTGTTAACTAATTTAAAAATGTTTTAACACTGTATAAACCAAAGAAAACATACCAACCAGCTGAACATGGCCTGTGAACACCACTTTGTAACTTCACTATTTCCTATCAGACATTTGTCTTTGATTAGAATGATGAACTCATACTGGTCTAAGGAGACTTTCTCTAAAAGTTCTCTGTTCAAGCCATCCTCCACCCTGTACCAAGCATTGTATTTCTGAAACAAAAATTTTATACACCTTTTAGTATCACCCCATTGTTGACTCATTGATGGCAGGAGGTAGGTGTGCTGGCTGGCACACATGCCAATTATTTACCACCTCTGCTCCCCTCTCAGGTCAGCCTCCACATGGCCAGCATCATATGGCCTTTACCCCCAGCCACTGTCAGGCATCACTGTGCCAGCCATGTCCAACCATGTGATTCCACCAGAATGATGTCTCTCTTTCCTTCCCCCAACCCAGTCCTTTCCTTCCCATCCCATTTTCTCCTTTCTTTACAAATGCTTATCAACATTTTAATTTTATTATAAATGTAACTTTAATTTTAAATTAAGAATAATCCACTGAAAAAAGAGTACTGCATCGAAATCACCAAATATTAGTCTTTACCTTATTATCATTTTCCTATCTTCCTTCTTTCCTCCCTCCTTCCCTCCCTCCCTTTTCATTTCTTTCCCTTTCTTTCCTTTTTTTCTTTTCCTTTTCTTTTGTTTCTTTTCTTTTCTTTTCTTTCTTTCTTTCTTTCTTTCTTTCTTTCTTTCTTTCTTTCTTTCTCTCTCTCTCTTTCTTTCTTTCTTTCTTTCTTTCTTTCTTTCTTTCTCTCTCTCTTTTCCTTCCTTCCTTCCTTCCTTCCCTCCCCCCCTCCCTCCCTCCCTCCATCTACCCCCCTCTCTTATTTTCTAGCCTTCTTTCAATTTCTTACACATGTAAAAGCTCTTTCCCATCACAGGATTTTGTATATTCTGTGTTCTCTGTTTTAAGTCCTTTTCTCTCAACCTTTTGCATGATTGGCTTGTCCCTCTTCAAGACTCAGCTTAGGGGCACCTGGGTGGCTCAGTCGGTTAGGCTCCTGCCTTCGACTCAGGTCATGATCCCTGGGATCGAGCCCCACATCAGGCTCCCTGCTCAGCAAAAAGCCAGGGCACTGTTTTAGTGTACAGTGAAAAACGCATAAGTGCCATTGTTATTAAGAATCTTATGGTGTTTATATCATGGCTCTGTGGACCTCTGTGGCTCACTGCATCTACTGTACTTCTTTTGTTTGACTTGGTAATTTTGTACTTGACTCTATTATTGTGTTCAAGCAAATCAAGAGATCTTTGAGGAAAAAGGGACAACTCACACTTAAGTCTACAAATTCAGAATGGGAAATTTCCAGAGACCCTCAAAACTTGTAAATATCCAGGGGGTCATTATTTCTAATGGAAGTACATTGAAGATAAAAATGGAAGACTAGCTTCTGGAATAGCAGAGTGAAGACACAGTGGATACTCTCCCTAATAAACATTTTAACTGGAGAAAGCTTAGAAATACTAATCATTTAAAGCCTCAGGAAATTTTCCTAAAGGCGTACAGTAAATGGAGAAACATTCCATCAAGAGAATCAAGAGAATCTACTATATTTCAGGAAGAACAAGGAGTCTGTGGCCCTTGAGCAATGACCTACCCCCCCCAACCCAGTTTGTTTTATGAAGACTATTGTGGGGCACTTACTCCAGGATTGCAGTCAAGAAGATGTCTCCTCTCCCCTCAGCACACAGTCTAGGGTACAGTTTCACTGCAGGAAATCTCCTAGCCCATGTTGCAGCTCTGCCCCAAGTGTGGTAGGCTAAGAATACTAGCCCAATTGTTCTACCCCAATTCACCCATAGGCTAGAAGCACCATACCAGAGAGGCACCCCCAGACGAGTACCACCCAGCACCCACTCTAGAGCAGAGGTGTAACCCCCAGTTCTATGAGTGACTCAGAGGTTTTGCCCAGAGGAAGACAGGTTATAAGGAAGAAGGGATTTCAGGCACTATGTAAGAGTGCTGACTTTATTTGGAACAGAGTACAATTCCGTGCCCAAGGGCGTTGTTGAAAATAATGGGGATCTTGGTGAAGAGCAATTCCAAGAGTACTGTAGCTCTGTGATACCATATCAACAAGGAAACGGCCAACCAATCAGAAGTTTAACAGCATCAGGGAAAAGACAGAGCCAAGAAGAACCCTCCTAGTATCACAGTTAAACTTTCAGGGTCAAGAAGGGTGTGCTTGCCGGAGGAGATAATGCTAAGTGACATAAGTCAAGCAGAGAAAGACAATTATCATATGGTTTCTCTCCTCTATGGAACATAAGAACTAGGAAGATCGGTAGGAGAAGAAAGGGATAAAGAAAGGGGGGGGCGGTAATCAGAAGGGGAAATGAAGCATGAGAGACTATGGACTCTGAGAAATAAACTGAGGGCTTCAGAGGGGATGGGGTGGGGGAATGGGATAGACTGGTGATGGGTAGTAAGGAGGGCACGTATTGCATGGTGCACTGGGTGTCATACGCAACTAATGAATCATCGAACTTTACACCAAAAGCCAGGGATGTACTGTATGGTGACTAACACAATATAATAAAAAAATATTAAAAAAAAAAAGAAGGGTGTGCTTGGTTGGCTTCATCCACTCAGGAACAGTCAGAGCAACCCACAGGGAAGATTTGGGATGCAAGCCTCAGACACTGCAGTCCTCAGCACCACCTCCAGCCACACTAGATGAACAGTAAGCTACTCTGCCCAGGAGCAGCTCCTAAGAAGCCAGACTTTAAAATAAACGACACACATCCCTGGCAGTCTGGCAGGCCCAAGGCCATACCCTCACATGAGTGATTAAAGAGGGGTAATATAAGCCCTGCCTGATGGAGAGGGATGATAGCAACCTCCAAGGTATATACATCCAATGGCAAAGAGTAAAAATCTAACTTCCAAGGGGTTTTAAGCATAAGTTTTCACCAAAAAGTGGCTTATGGTGACCGAGGGGCATGTGAAAAGATTAAAAACAAACCCCCCAAAAAATGGGGACAGGAGCATCAGATACTGAAGCCTGCAGGAAAAAGTAGTTCAGACAAGTCCGTAAACAACTGAATAAACTACCATGCAAATAACGACAGCATCAGCCCCTTGGGTAGAGGAGGAATCCATATCTAGAGTTGCCACAATATATTATAAAAAATGCTCAGATATCAAAAGAAAATTACAAAATTGGTGAAGAAACAGGGAAGTGTGACCCATACACAGGGGGAAAAGAGTACAGGCTATTGAAGGGGCCCAGATGCTGGACTTAGCAGACAAAAATTTCAAAGCAGCCATTATAAAGAGAATTCAAGGCATTCCTGTTCAGAGAATTCAAGGAAACCATGTCTCAGAAATTAAAGGCTGGTATGATGACAGTGTCTAATGAAATGGAAAATATCAGTGAAAAGATACAAACTATAAAAGAGAGCCAAATGAAAATTCTGGAGTTAGAAAGTATAACTAAAATGAAAAATTCACTAGCTTGGCTCAACAGTAGACTTCAGGTGACAGAAGAAAGAGAATATGAATCCAGAGTAATTGAGCTTGCACAATCTAAAGGAGAGAGAAGAAAAAAAAAAATGATGAGTGCTCACTTTGCTATCACTTATACTAAAATTGGAATGGTGCAGAAATTAGGATAGCTCCTGCACAAGGATGACACACAAATTTGTGAAGCATTACATATTTTGAAGACTTTCATCTAATTTAAAATTCTTCCCCAAAAGAGAATGGTAATTTAGATAGGATGTTAAAACTTAATCTCAAATTTACTACCCCAGAGTATTTTAGAGACTAAAAGGTTTGTGAAGACTTTTAAATAACTCAATCCTTATGGAGAATTAGAGCACACCAAAATAAATCATTTCTGTATTATTATAGAAATCTCCCAAATGGCAAATATCCTAAGGAGGAAAATAAAAGAATGAAGAAAATGAAACAGAACCTCATAGAAATGTGGGACATCATTAAGTGCACCAACATACATGTAATGGGTGTGCCAGAAAGTCGGGAGTTGGGAGGAGGGTGCAGAAAAATTATCGGAAGAAAAAAAAATGCAGAAGAAATAGTCGCTGAAACGTTTCAAATTTGACTGGTGAACTTTACTCATCTGAGAAGTTTAAGAGCTTCAAGTAGGATAAACCTAAGGGATCCATACCCAGACATATCATAGTCAAAATGTTGAAAACCAAAGGTAAAGAGAAAACCTTGAAAGCAACAAGTGGAAAGTGACTTATATAATAAGAGAACCCAGTGAGAAAAGAACATAGACATAATGGAGGCCAGACACAATGGAACAATATTCAGAATTTCAAAATAACAAATAACTTGCATCACACTGCTTTTTGGTCTTTAAATCCTGAGGTTAAGTGAGTAGGATTGAACATTAATTGTTTTTTGGGTTTTTTTAATTTTTTTTATTATATTATGTTAGTCACCATACAGTACATCCCCGGTTTCTGATGTAAAGTTCTATGCTTCATTTGTTGTGTATAACACCCAGTGCACCATGCAACACGTGCCCTCCTTACTACCCATCACCAGCCTATCCCATTCCCCGACCCCCTCCCCTCTGAAGCCCGCAGTTTGTTCATCACAAAATGAACATTAATTGTTTTATCTTAGGCTACTCATCCCCTCATTTTGGGTAGAACCAAAGACTCCAGTTGTTCATTTTGACCTGATTATAAGCCACAGAACCCTAATTTTTAAATAATTCTTTTTCATTCACAAAGTCGTGAGAAATAACATATGAGCTACAACATATTAAATAATGTCATACATATATGTGGAAATGTTTAGTTGTTTAAGGTAGATGGTAAATTCTTCTGGGTACCATGTGCTAAATATTGCTTATGCACAATGAGCAGACCTAAAACCATATGTTCATCAGGTGACTAGTCAGGCATTTCCTGGTATTCTAGGGTATAAAATATATTTGTAAGAAGAATTGAACACAGATTAATAATTACATGTGATTTTGATACATTTTTCTCCATAGATCTAGTAAAATATATTTTAGAAAAAATATTGTGAGCAGCATTTTGATAATAGTGATGATTTTCAAGGAATACCTATTAACATCTTTGAATTTTAGTATTTGATAAAACATAATTTGAAAATATTTTTAAATGGACTGTTACTTCTTGTTCACTTTCGCTGTCATTTTGTATACTGTTCTTTGAAAGGTTTCAACCAATTAGGTATTGAGAGAGTTTTGGTTTCTCTTATTCTTATCCTTTTACACTGTGCTGTCCTATAGGGTGGCCACTAGCCACAGGTGGTTTTTTACATTTAAATTAATTAAGATTAGATAAAATCTACAATTCACTTCCTTACATTAGCCACAACTGAAGCACTCAACAGCTCTATGTGGCTAGTGGCTACCACATTAGACTACACTTAATGTAGAACATTACATCAGCACAGAGAGTTCTCTTAGACCACATGCTTCTTTTGACTTACTGCTAACTACAGCAATATGTACATCAGTTTCACCTGTACTTGAAGTATGATAGAGGTTTAGCTCTGGAAATTATGTTAATTATGTACCATTTTTGTACATTTAAAGAGATATTTATATCAAATATGTTTATGCATTCATTTTATTTCATTGATTTTTTTAAAGTTCAATTTTTTAAAAAGATGTATTTATTTGAGAAAGAGAGAGCGTGTGTGTGTGTGAGAGAGAGAGAGAGAGAAAGAGACAGCAGGGGGAGGGGCAGGGGGAAAGGGAAACAAGCAGACTCTCCACTGAGTGGGGAGCCTGATACAGGGCTTGATCCCAGGACCCTAAGATCATGACCTGAGCCAAAATCAAGAGTTGAACCTTTAACCAACTGAGCCACCCAGGCACCCCTACATATTCATTTTATTTTTTGAATTTTATTTAATGCTGTACAGTCTTGGGTACAATACTAAATCTTTCTGATCTTCTGTCTTTTTTGTGCTACGTAAGGATAGTAATAGCCAGCCTAGTTCTTAGTGGCCTCTCGAGGGTAAGACAATGCAAATAGTAGAGAGTCTGGCACTAACTAACTGCCGTCATGATGATGAATTTCTAACCCACATACACTTAAGAAATTGTTACCTTCTGATTTGTAGGATAAATACTGCAATCAGGGAAGCAGACAAAAAAGTAAAGAAAGAGAATATTTGAAAAACACTCTTAAATAACTTGACTTATAGATCATGTACAAAACCCTCTACTTAACAACTAAACCATATGCATTCTTCTCATTTGACCCTTTCATAAAAATTGATTATCTGCTAGACCATAAAACAAGTTTCTACAGATTTAAAGGAATCATTATTAGAAAACACATTCTCTTACCTTAGTGCAATTAATTTAAAAATATGTATTTTAAATCCTTATAGAAAAAAATTTATATACTGCCAAATAACTTATGGATTAAAAACGAAACAATAATGGAAATTTTAAATTCCTAGAACTGATGAATAATAAAAATACTAAATATCAAAATTTATGTGATATCATTAATTTGATATTTATAAGAAATTTTGTAGTCTAAACAACTCACTTTAGAAAGAAGGAAGGCTCAAAATTAATGAGCTAAGCCTCTAATATAAGAAATAGTTAAAAATAGAATAAATACAAAGAAAATACAAAGGAGATTATAAATGTAAGAGTAGAAATTAATGGCATAAAGGAACAGTAAATAAAGCCCAGAGTTGGTTCTTTGAAATGTTAAGTAATTCTACGGTAAAATTCATAAAGAAAAAAAGAAGATATAAATAAATAATAGTATCGGCACAAAAAATAGACACATAGATCAATGAAACAATAGAAAACCCAGAAATAAACCCACAATTCTATGGTCAGTCTTCAGTGAATTAGGAACGAATATACAATGAGAGAAAGACAATCTTCAACAGATGGTGTTGGGGAATCTGGACAGCTACACGCAGAAGAATTAAACTAGACCTCTTCTTACACTATACACAAAAATAAATTCAAAATGAATGAACGATGTGAAACCTGAAACCAAAAAAAAAAGTGAAACCTGAAACCAAAAAAAAATCCTAGAAAAGAACATGGGCAGTAATTTTTCTGAAATCAGCTATAACAACATTTTTCTAGATATGTCTCCTGAGGCAAGGGAACTAAAAGCAAAACTATTGGGACTACACCAAAATAAAAAGCTTCTGCACAGTGAAGGAAACATCAACAAAGCTACAAGTAACCTACTGAATGGGAGAAGATATTTGTAAATGATATATCTAATAAAGGGTTAATATCCAAAATATATAAAGAATCAACACAACTCAATACCCAAAAAACAAATAATGCAGTTAAAAAATGGGAGAAGACAGGAACAGAAATTTCTCCAAAGACAAACAGATGGCCAATAGACATATGAAAAGATGCTCAACATCACTGATCTTCGGGAAAATGCAAATCAAAACTACAGTGAGATATCACCTCACACCTGTCAGAATGGCTAAAATAAAAAAGCCGAGAAACAAGTGTTGGCGAGGATGTGGGGAAAGAGGAACTATCATGCACTGTTGGTGGGAATGCAAACTGGTACAGCCACTGTGGAAAAGAGTATGGAATTTCATTAAAAAGTTAAAAATAGAGCTACCCTATGATCCAGTAATCACACTACTGGGTATTTACCCAAAAAATACAAAAACACTAATTCAAAGGGACACATGGACGCCTATGTTTTTTGCAACATTATTTACAATACCCAAATTATGGAAGCAGCTCAAGTGTCCATCAGTAGGTGAATGGATAAAGATATGCAAACACACACACACACGATAGAATATTATTCAGCCATAAAAAAGAACGAACCCTTTTGTTCGTCATTTGCAACAACATGCCTGGAGCTAGAGAATATTATGCTAAGCGAAATAAGGCAGAGAAACACAAATACCATATTATTTCACTTGTATGTGTAATTTCAGTAACGAAGCAAATGAGCAAAGGGAAAAAAAAAGAGAGAGAAACCAAGAAACAGACTCTTAACTATAGAGAACTGATGGTTACCAGAGGGTAGGAGGATGGGGAGATGAGTTAAATAGGTGGTGGGGATTAAGCTCCGGTGTTGTAAGAATTGTTGAATCACTAATTATACACCTGAAACTAATATAACACTGTATGTTAACTATACTGGAATTAAAATAAAAACTTAATAAAAATATACATATATGCTACAAATCTTAATTAATTAATTAAAAATGTAGACCAAATGGACAAATCCCTAGGAAAATATATCTTAACCAAATGTCTCAATTAAAAATTAGAAAGCCCAAATAGCCCAATTATCATTAGAGAAATTGAGTTGATAGTTAAAAATCTTCCCAGAAAAACACTAGATTCAATTCATTTTATTACTAAATTATTTCAAACTTTCGAAAAGCAGGTCATTCAAATCTTATACAGATTTTTCAAAGAAAAAAGAATCCGTGTCAACTGATTGTATGAAACTACTATAAATAGTCTTGATAGAAGAAGTAACACCCAGTGCTCCATGCAATATGTGCCCATCACTGGCCTATCCCTGGGTGTTATACACAAGCAATGAATCATGGAACACTACATCAAAAACTAAGGAGGTACTGTATGGTGACTAACATAACATAAAAAAAATTTTTTTTAAAAAACTAAAAAAAAATTAAATCTAGTTTGAAAAATAAAATTAAAGGTCATTATCACTCACGAACATAGAAAACTCCTAAACAAAATATAGCAAATAGGATCTTGGCTTTATCCTAGGAGTAAAAAATTGCTTTAACTTGAAAAGCTGTAGAGGTACCTGGGTGGCTCAGTCAGTTAGGTATTTACCTTCGACTCAGGTCATGATCCCAGGGTCCTGGGATTGAGCCCCGCGTTGGGCTCCCTGCTCAGTGGGGAGTCTGCTTCTCCCTCTCCCTCTGCCCCTCTTGCTTATGCTTTCTCTCTCTCAAATAAATAAATAAAATCTTTTTAAAAAAATAACTTAAAAAGGTGTAATTGTCATTTACAACATTAGCAGAGGAGATAAGAACATATAGTCATTTCAATTAATACGGAAAATGCATTTGGTAAGGTCCAACACCCATTCATGATTAAAAATATTTTTCAGCAAACTAAGAATGTTTAACCTGATGAAGGATATCAACCAAAAAACCCTACAGTGCATCATGATTGTAAAACACTGAAGACATTTTATTCAAAATCAAGATAAGGATGCTCAATGTCATTGGGTTCTCTTCAGCATTGTGCTGAAGGTCCTATAGTACAGCCAGAAAAGATAAATAATAAAAAAACATAAGGATTGGAAAGGCTGAAGCGAAGTTGTCATTATGCATAGATGAAATGATTACATAAAACTTCATAAAAAGTATTACAAATAATTTTAATAAGATTGATGGATTATAAAAGTTCAATACAGAACTCAACAGTATTTCTGTTCACCAGCAACAGAGCAACCAACAAACAAAAAACTATTTAAAAAATCAAACAAAGTCATAAGTGATCTAGCCATAGATCTACACAAAAGATGTTCAAGAACTGTATGGAGAAAACTATCATAAAATTGGCCTAAGGACCCTGCAAAGGAAAGATTGATGTATTTGTGGCAGCCACTGTGCTGAGTCCTGTATCATTGCTCGAATGCTCACAACAGCCCTCTCAGGTTCTTTTATTCCTGTGTTAAGATGAGTAAATTCAAGTTCATTCAATAAGTAACTTCTTTAGGGTCCCAGAGTTACTAACATGATATTTCTTTCCTCCCTGGGAAGCCATTTATGTTCCTTTGAATATGATGTTATTCATGGGGAATATCTCTGGTGATTCAGGAAAAATAAATTGATCAGGGGGCCCTTTTCTGTTCAGACCTGTCAAACTAGCACTGATTGTAGGAGATAGTATTTACTAAGCAGGAAGCAGCAACAAGAGGGTGGGATTCTTTGTGGCTGGCGATGAGCTAACTCTAGTTTGGACTGTCTGTTGAATGACACAGTTCCAGGTCATTTGGACCAATGAGGACAGTGAATCCACCTCAGGCCTGACCCAATGAGCTCCTGAGCTTCAGCTGTGTGAACAGGACAAGGTGGGGGAGTGTGTGGGGCCAGGCATGAACAAAAGAGGAGAAAGAAGTATTAATACCTCTTCTCTAGGGCAGAAGAATAAACAAGAGCAGCCTTCCTTGGCTATTTGAGATAAAGGCAAATATCATAACAGATTTAAGGAAAAGGTACTAGCTAATTCCTCATCTCTCCCTTTTCAACACAAGCAACCAAAAATTCTCTCTAGTTTTATAAAGCAGATCCATGGAGATCTTTATATTCATCTTTACTTTTGCATACATTAACAAACAACAATGCTTACAAAAAACAGTGCTGGATGCATCAGTATAGTCAAGCAGTCATTAATTGAGCTGTTATAGGGCCGCTCTTACAGGAAGCCTGAGGCTTCCTCCTTAGGAAATGAAGCCTGATTCCCCAAGGTTCTGCCTCAGCCTCCCTAGTTAAACATGGAGCAGAGGAGCAAGTCAAGTGATGGGGTAATTAGGAAATGAGGAAAAAAACATTGAAGTATTCCCTCCAGGAGGCTGTGGTATGAAATGGTCTGTGGACCAAAAAAGACATTATAAATTCAACACAAAAATGTATACATCCTTGCGTTCACATGGCATACTGTTTTAAATAGGACAGTATTATGAAAGAGTAATCTTTCATTCTTTCCCACTTGGGGTTCTGATTAAAGTCATACAGTATCAAACAGTTAATAAAATTGTTTTCAAGTGATTTAAGAGTATTTCCTTTTCATTATTTACATTAGCAGCCTTTAAAATGATAATTTAGCATAAATTCCTTACATTCTGACCTTAATATTCTAATATGATTCTTGTCAAACATTAAAAATATCTTTTTGGAGTATCTGGGTGGTTTAATCAGTTTCATGTCCAACTCTTGATTTCAGCTCAGGTCATGATCTCAGTGTTGTGAGATTGAGCCCTGCGTTGGACTCAGTGCTGGGCATGGAACCTGCTTAAGATTCTCTCTCTCCCTCTTTCTCTGCACCTCCTCTCCTTTTTCTCTATAAATCAATAAATAAATGTATCTTTTGAAACTTACAGAGTGGATAAAGTTATTTTAGATAAGTGGCCTCATTATGGACTAGTTACAATTTATGTATATCTTAAATAGTTTGACTTTGCAGTGGGAAAACTCATTGCCCCTCTATAAAGATTAGATTTAGGTATTCTGGATTTATTGTCATCATGTGGTTTGCCATGAATTTATTCCTTGTTGCCTTCTTGGTGCTTGCCCTGCAGACTAGAATGCTAGTTGCTCTGGGATGCTGTCTCCAGTTCCACTCTGAAAAATTAATCAGTCTTCTACATTCCTATAACTTGTTACTGTAATGTGATATTATGGCACAAAAATACCAAATTGAGTGCCTTTCATTTAAGACCTGATTCTCCTCCCTCCTTACTATCTTGGGTAGGCTTTTTTTTTCTTTTTTTTTCTTTGTTTTTTTTAAATGATTTTTTATTATATTATATTAGTCACCATACAGTACATCCCCGGATTCCGATGTAAAGTTCAATGCTCCATTATTGGGTAGGCTTTTTAAACATTCTGAGCTCACTTTCCTCATCTGTCAATAATGCCTAGTTTCCTCAGTTGAAGGATTTAGTAGATAATATGAGAATGCTGTAATTAGCCATAATACATTATATTAGTGTTAGGTGTTAATGTTGCTCAATGTTTTATTTGATTCTCTATTATATTTTTATTTGACCCCTTCCCTCCTTACATATCCTACAAAGTATAAGCCCAGTAAGCTTCAAATGAATGCATTAGTGAGTGAATATATGAATGAATATTTCTGTGAACACTGCAGTTAGGTATTATGTGAGTTTGCTGTGTGTGTTCACAACAGAGCCTCATTCGTTCTCTCAGACATGGAAGGAGTATTTATTGAGAGCCTGCTATAGCTCAGATAGAGAACATGGGAGCAGTTTCAACCCTCATGTTTTCAGGGTGGAATTAGTAATTTTTATGTGGTTCCTTATAATGGAGAAGATTTCATCAAAAGAGTAAGATTTTAAGTTTTGTTTCATGAAACATCAATAATGTATTTTTTTAAATATCCAAATATATTCATAATTTCATACTCTGAGAGCTGTCTCTAAAAGTAAGTGTTTTTCAGTATTTGTCGAAGGTGCACGAGAAAGCATGTGCTTAGATGATATCACAGTTTTCCTTTGAAAGTCCGTGTATAATTACAAGGGGAAATGCTTTTTTGCAAAGCATAATATTTTTCTAATGGATTTTTAAGCATTTGATTCTTCCCTGTTGTTTGCCAGTTTTTAGCACAATGAGTTGGAACCAGAGGTACCTATAAGTTTTCCTGTCTTTTCTCCATAATTATCCTATGATTATCCAGTGGAATCTTCTTTAAGTTTGTCTCCTCAACCCTTTTTTCTTTGTTATTTTTTTAAAGATTTGTTTATTTATTTTGGAGAGAGAGAGTGGGGCAGAAGCAGAAGGAAAGCGAGAGAGATGCAGGCCTCAATCCCAGGACACTGAGACCATGACCTGAGCCAAAATCAAGA
Source organism: Ailuropoda melanoleuca (assembly GCF_002007445.2). Lineage (NCBI taxonomy): Eukaryota > Metazoa > Chordata > Mammalia > Carnivora > Ursidae > Ailuropoda > Ailuropoda melanoleuca. The sequence goes on from NW_023179820.1 coordinate 645,002, forward strand.
GTCTGAGCCCAACTGACTTGAGTCCCCAAGGCACCCCACCCTTTTTTCTTTAACCAACTTTTTGAAGGTATAATCTACATGCAATACAGTTTACATACATACAATAAAATGCACCCATTTAAGCAGTGGGTTTTGACAAATGTATCTGCCACCTAATACCAACCACAGTGAAGACATAGATTATTTCCATAACCCCAAAAGTTTCCCATACCCTCTGCTGTCAGTCTCTCCTGGCCCCAGTTGCAGGCAGCAACAGATCTGCTTGCTATTACGGTGGATTTACTTTGCCTTTTATATATTTTTCATGTTTTTTTCCCACACAGCACAATGTTTTCAAGAGTCATCTGTGTATCAGTACTTTGTTCCTTTTCACTGCTGAGTAGTATTCCACTGTAAAGATATATCACAATTTATTTATCCATTCAGCTATTACTGAACACTTGTCCTGTTTCCAGGTTGGAGCTATTTATTTATTTTTTAAAAATATTTTATTTATTTATTTGACACAGAGAGAGAGAGCACAAGCAGGGGGAGTGGCAGGCAGAAGGAGAGAGAAAAATGGGTACCCTGGCTCAGCAGGGTGGGTCTGGATCCCAGGACCCTGGGATCATGACCTGAGCCAAAGGCAGAGGCTTAACCAACTGAGCCACCCAGGTGCCCTGGGCTATTATTTAATAAAGCTACTGTAGACATCTGTCTATAAATTTTGTGTGGACATATGATTTTATTTCTTTTGGAAAAATCCTAGAGTAGAATGGCTAGCCATGTGATAAGTATATGTCTAACTTTACTAGAAACTGCCAAAGTTTTTTCTAAAGTGGCTATAACATACATTTCCACCTAAAATCTGATAGTTTCATTTCTTCCACATCCTCAACAAAACTTGATACCACCCACCTTTTTTATTTTACCCTTTCCAGTGTATGTGTAGTGGTATTTCATTGTGGTTTTAACTTGCATTTCCCTTATGACTAATGGTATTGTGCATCTTTTTATGTGTTTATTGGCCTCCTGTGTATGTTCTTTAATGAAATGTTTATTCATATCTTTTGTCCATTTTGTTTTACAATAAAATGAGATTCACATAATATAAAGCTTATGGTATTATGTAATCACCACTTCCTTCTAGTTCCAAAATATTTTAGTCCAAAAGAAAATCCCATACATAGAAACAGTTACTCCTTATGTCTGCCTCCACCTACCCCCTAGCAACCATCATTTGTGTTCTGTCTCTGTGGATTTAACTAGTCAAGATAATCCATAGAAATGGAATTTGTGATGTTTTGTAACTTTACTCCATTTTTGATAGGATTGTTTGTCTTTTTATTCTTATAGAGTATTATTATTTTTATTATCAATTATAAGTTCTATAGTTCTTTATGTAATCCAAATACAAGTCCTTTGTCAGATGTATATTTAGTAAATATGTTCTCCTAGTTTGTGGTTTGCCTATTCATTTTCTTATTTATTTATTTATTTAATATTTTTTATTATATTATGTTAGTCTCCATACAGTACAGTACATCCATGGTTTTTGATGTGAAGTTCTATGATTCATTAGTTGCGTATAACACCCAGTGCACCATGCAATACGTGCCCTCCCCACCACCCATCACCAGCCTATCCCGATCCTCCATCCCCCTCCCCTCTGAAGCCCTCAGTTTGTTTCTCAGAGTCCATAGTCTCTCATCCTTCATTCCCCCTTCTGATTACCCCCCCTTTCTTTATCCCTTTCTTCTCCTACCGATCTTCCTAGTTCTTATGTTCCATAGATGAGAGAAATCATATGATAATTGTCTTTCTCTGCTTGACTTATTTCACTTAGCATTATCTCCTCCAGTGCCGTCCATGTTGCAGCAAATGTTGAGAATTCGTTCTTTCTGATAGCTGAGTAATATTCCATTGTATATATGGACCACAGCTTCTTAATCCAGTCATCTGTTGAAGGGCATCTCGGCTCCTTCCATGNTAAAGATTTTATTTATTTATTCGACAGAGATAGAGACAGCCAGCAAGAGAGGGAACACAAGCAGGGGGAGTGGGAGAGGAAGTAGCAGGCTCATAGCTGAGGAGCCTGATGTGGGGCTCGATCCCAGAACGCCGGGATCACACCCTGAGCCAAAGGCAGACGCTTAATGACTGCGCCACTCAGGCGCCCCTTCTTATTCATTTTCTTAATAGCATCTTTTGAAGAGCACAAGTTTTAATTTTGATAATTTCAAAATAACTGATTTTTTAACTACCCCAAGTTTGCAACGATTTCTCTCCTGTATTTTCTTCTCACGTTTTAATTTTCTGTTTGGGTCTATGATCTATTTTGAGTTAATTTTTGTGTATAATGTGAGATAACAGTTAAGGATTTATTATTTTTTTTTTTTGGCGTTTCCAGTTTTCCTATTACCTTTGGTAGCAGATGAAAGGACTAAAATAGGGGCTCCTGGGTGGTGCAGTCATTAAGCGTCTGCCTTTGGCTCAGGGCGTGATCCCGGCATTATGGGATCGAGCCCCACATCAGTCTCCTCCGCTGGGAGCCTGCTTCTTCCTCTCACTCCCCCTGCTTGTGTTCCCTCTCTCACTGGCTGTCTCTCTCTGTCAAATAAATAAATAAAATCATAAAAAAAAGAAAGGACTAAAATAAGAAAAACAGGGACACCTCTTTAGCTCAGTTGGTTAAGTGACCAACTCTTTATTTTATCTCAGGTCATGATCTCATGGTCGGTCCTGAAACCGAGCCTGTCCTCGGGCTACACACACAGCTTAAGATTCTTTCCGAAGAAGAAAGAGAGAGAGAGAGAGAGAGAAAGAAAGAGGAAGGAAGGAAGGAGGAAGGAAGGGAAAGAAAGAAGGAAAGAAAGAAGTGAGAAAGAAAGAAAGAAAGAAAGAAAGAAAGAAAGAAAGAAAGAAAAA
>NW_023179820.1:647957-687085 GCF_002007445.2 Ailuropoda melanoleuca
AAAAAGAAGTGAGAGAGTGAGGGAGGGAGAGAAAGAAAGAAAAAAAGAAAGAAAGAAAGAAAGAAAGAAAGAAAGAAAGAAAGAAAGAAAAAGAAAAAGGAAGGAGAAAGGGAGGAAGGGACGGAAAGAGAGAAAGAGAAAGAAAAAGAGAGAGAGGGAGGGAGGAAGTAAGGGAAGGAAAGGAAGAAGGAAGGGAGAGAGAAAGGAGGGGAAGAAGGAAGGAACGAAGAAGAAAAGGGGAGGGGAGGTAAATGATTAGTTCCAAGTCTCTCCAGGAATTGATCATGTCCTATTCACTTACTCTGCAATGCTGAGTGGTCATTTCTCCCTTACCCTGGCATATAGTGCTGTGCCAAGGTAAACACAGTCTTTTATGAGGAATTTTCTCATCAAGAGGAGATGTGAAGATATTAACATCTGAGATTCCCCAGCCATAAAATGGCCCAGCCTATTTGCCCGTGTGTTGTTCATGGTTGATGAGTTCTTCCTCCTACCCATGGGGAGTCCAGGAAGCTTGTTAGAGCTCTGTTCTTAAATAGGAACAGACAGCAGGGGCCTGAAGAAAGCTTCTTAAATGAAGTTACAGATAGTGCAACCACAAAACGAAAGAGGAAATTATCAGGGGGAAAGAAAACATCTTTCAGAGCTTAAAAGAGAACTCTTAAAAGTTAAACATATGAAAAGTAGAAATTATGAAAAGCCTAATTAGAAGCATTGGAAGACAAAGTTGAAGGAACTGCCAGAAAGAAGTGGAAAATAGGAGCGAAAAGTTAATAAACTTAACTGGTCCAGGATGTCCAATAACCAGAATGAAAAAGAGAAAAAATGAAGGAGAGGAAGTATCAATGAAATGACAGAATAGACATGATTCCACAGTGAAGGGACCCACCGAGGATATTACTCACCCAGTACATAGAAGTAGATCTGTACCGAGGAATATCACCATGCAGTGTTGTCAGTGCCCTGGGAACTAGAACAAAGCTCAGCTCCTGTAGAGAAAGGAGGAAGACAATAGCAGTATTGGACCTGGAATAGAAAAATGATTTCCAATCTAGAAATCTATACCCAGCCAAACTGCCCGTAAAGTTTGAGGATAGATTTTTGACAATTTCATAAATGGTTTCAATGATTTTAGCTCCTAATTCCCCCTGCTTAGGGACCTAGAAGCTGTGAGCTACTAACTTGAAGTCAAGTAAGAAAGGAAGATATAGGATATAGAAAATAGGAGATCCAAAATACTAAAGCAGCAAAGTAAATCCCTCAGATTTTCTGACAGGAAATACTGGGAAGACTACTGTGCTAACCAGTCCAGACTGGAGTGAGGCAGAGGCTCCAGGACAGCCTCTTCAAGGCACAGTATATGTGAGGTTCACCACCCTGAAGGAACATTTTGGTAATTGGCTGAGGTGTAGAATTTATGATAAGTACATAGAAAACTAATTTATTTTTTAATTAATTAATTAATTAATTAATTTATTGGTGTAAAGAAAGGGGGGGTAATCAGAAGGGGGAATGAAGGAAACTAATTTAAAGATCTATATAGAAAAGGAAAAGTGATCATGTTTTACTATACTTAAGACTGCAAATTCTCTGAATCATCATTGTAATCCAGAAATTTTGTCATGTGCATTTTTATCAACTTGTTCAAAATACTCTTTTCTACTATGATTTCATATTTGGTTGAAAAGGATGTTGTAAAATTTCAAAATGGAAGATTTTTTAAAGTATATATATTTTGTTAGATTTCTCATTTAGTTATATTGTAGGCATACAATGTGCCCCATACAATACTGATTCTTTGGAATTCATTGAGACCTGACTTATGGCCCAGTGTCTGGTCACATTTTATAATGTCCTATGTGTGCTTGAGAATGCACTTTCTCTAACTGTGGGCAATTTTTCTAATTGCCTACCCAACAAATCAAACTTGTTAGGTATTTGCAAGTTTTCCAAGTCTTTACTAATATTTTCCTCAGATTAACTTAACACTTGGCAGGGGTGGATTGAAATCTCCCACAATAATGTTGAATTTGTTCACTTCTCCCTGTAGTTTTGTCAGTTTATATATTTCAAGGCTGAGAGCATACAGATTTAGAATTATATGTCTTCCTGGTAAATAAAGCTTTTTAAAAATCGGTATTAGTGACCTTTTTACCCTTAATAATGCTTTCTCTCCTGGAATCTCTTTAGTTTAGTCTCAAAACCACCTCCTCAGCTTTTTTTTGGTTAATATTTGCCTAAAACATTTTTTTTTCACCCTTTGAACCTTCCTCTGTTTTAGGACGCTTCCTGTCAATATCATTTTTGTTCATTTTTTTTCCCTTCAAACTGAACATGGCAAACTCTGCCTTTTAATTGACAAGTTTAAATCATTTTTATTCCATTTCAAATGTACATAGATTTGTGTCTACCATCATACGTATTACGTTACTTTTTTCTGCCTTTTTTGGTGCTTTTTCTTTGCATTTTCTGAGAGTTTTTTCTTTGTTTTTGCCTCTGTTTCTCATTCCATTTTTTTTTCCATCTAGTAATTTGGAAGTTATACACCATATTTCTGTTCTTTTCGCGGTTATCCTTGAAATTTTACCAGATGTAAATACTCAGTGAAGGCTGGAGTTAATATCTTCATCCTGCTCTGGGTGATATGACCACATGGGACCATTTGAACTTCATTACCCCATTTGACCTACTTGCTCTCCATTTCCAGTTTTTCAGCTCCCCCTGCATTAGTTGATATTATTGGTGTTGGTGTTATTTTATCCTACTGTTTTGTTTTGATTTGTTTGTATTGATGAAAAGTAGTTCTTTTATCTTAGACCTTTTTTCCAGAATAAGTTCCTTCTTCCTAAAATGCATAATTTAGAAATTATTTTAGTAATTATCCTAATAACTAGTACATATATCAGGCTCTATAAGTGGAATATGTGCCTAGTGTTTCTTTATTTAAAAATGCCTTTATTTTACCATCATTCATGAAAGATAGTTTTGCTGGTACAGTTTTGAAATGGCTTCCATACTTCTGAAAATATTTCACTATCATCGGCTTCATTCATTGCTTTTGAGGAGGCTGGTGTAAATCAAATTTTTATTCCTTTGCGGATGGCCTTTTCACCCTTTTTGCTTTTAGAATCTTCTCATTGTGTTTGATGTTCTCTAGTTTTATTACAGTATGTGTCCTAGGATGGGTTTCCTTTTAGTTGTCCTGCTTGATATTTATTTCTCTTCCTGTATCTTTGGATTCATTTCTTTCATCAGTTGGGAAGAAAATTTGCACTTACTAAATTATTGCTTCTCCTTCCTCTATTTTGTTCTTCTGAAATTCCTATTAGACAAATGTTAGACTTTCTCATTCTATCTTCTGTACTTCTGTTTTCTCTCATGTTTTTTATCTCATTACGCATTCTAGGTTATTTACTCAAATTTATAACCCAGTTCACATATACACACTCTTCAGGTACATGTAACCATTTGTTTACACCTATTTAATAGCTTCTTTATTTCAATAAATGTAGTGTTTACTTTTTGAAAGTTCTATTTCATTCTTCAAATCTGCCAAGTCACATTGTATAGATTTTTGTTTTGTATTTTATCTTTGTGATTTTACCTTTTTAAAATAGTTATTCCATATTTCATATCTTTTAATTTTAATATGTCAAGTCCCCTGGAGATCTATTTTTTGTTTTTGTTTTGTTTTACTCTTCCCACATAGTGATTTGTTTCCTTGTACTAGTGATTTTTTTTAAAGATTTTATTTATTTATTTATTTATTTATTTGAGAGACAGAGAGACCAGAAACAGTCAGGAAAGGTAGAGGGAGAGGGAAGCAGACTTCCTGCTGAGCAGGGAGCCCCATACAGGACTGGATCCCAGGACCCTGAGATCATAACCTGAGCCAAACACAGATGCTTAACCAACTGAGCCACCCAGCCACCCCTGTACTAGCGATTTTTATTCAAGCACATTTTTATTTGATTTTACTCCATGACAGTTAATGATAAAATTATTATTTTTTTACGTTATGTTAGTCACCATACAGTACATCATTAGTTTTTGATGTAGTGTTCCATGACTCATTGTTTGCGTATAACACCCAGTGCTCCATGCAATACATGCCCCCCTTAATACCCAACACCAGGCTAAAATTAAAGGTAATTTCCTTCAGACAGGATTTACCTTTGCCCCTTTTGTGAATCAGGGGGGAGGGGGGACCTGTGGACCTGGGAGAATTAATTGGGAAGTCTAGCTTCTAAGCATTATTTAAAGTTCATTGTTGCATGGACACCTGGGTGACTCAGTTGGTTAAGCATCTGCCTTAGGCTCAGGTCATGATCCCCAGGGTCTTGGGATAGAGTCCCAGATTGGGCTCCTTGTTCAGTAGTCCCCTGCTTCTCCCTCTGCGTACTGCTCCCCCTGCTGTGCACGAACTCTCTCTCTCTCTGACACATAAATAAATAAAATCTTTTTTAAAAAAGTTCATTGCTTCAGATTTAGCATTCATTTGTTCATCATTTATCATATGTTCTTTCCCACCATATACTTTCCTATACACCCTCATCTGTAAAATAGTTTTGTTCCTCAGTCTATTTGGTGGTGTTATTTACTGCCTAATTTTTTTCAGGCTTCAGTAAATATTTTCTGAGAATGTGTCATTTCATAATAAATAAGACTTCATTTACCTGAATTGTGAAGTGAAAGGATTGGAGATTTAATCATAAATAGGTTTTTATAAGTACTACCCTTTGAACTTAAAAGTTGGGGGGAATCCCATCATGTCATTGGATATCCGTCATGTCTGTGTTGCTGCCAGCAGAGATGCTGGTTTTTATCCTTGTGGGATATGCATGTCTGTAAATATGCGCCTTCTCAGAGAAAGCCCCATATTAATGTTGTTTTCATCATAATGTTACACTGAAGCTTTTCTCAGTGTTGAGCATCCATACAAAATAGAAGTGTTTCCTGTTATAACAGACAGGATAAAAATGGGGAGAGAGGATAATCTCTTTTTGGGCAGTGGTAATATATTTTATTGGAAAGGATTATCTTCTTCATGTGCTTTTAAACCACATTTGGCTCAGGGTTTAGTTTTATACCAAAAGAAAATTCTGTTTCCTTCTTTATTTTGTGTATAGTGATCCAAATACCTGTAAGTACAAATCTAAAAGTGCATGCTTGAATTCAACTTCCTCTACCCTGATTTACCCATTCAGGAAGATGATTAAAATGGATCTCTAGTAAAGGAGAAGGAAATCCTGACCTCTGTAGTGAATCAAAAACTGTCTCCTAAAAAAATGTAAATACTTTTTTTTGTAGAGTCTGCCTTCTCGTGCAAGATGCCTATGGAATGTTCAGTGAAGTACACTCTGAGGGTGCCATCTTGAAGGACCAACAGTTGGAAGGGAAGTCCTGCAGCCTTATGGGAATGAAGGTTCTACAGAAGGCCACCAGAGGAAGGTGAGGACACTCTGTAATAGCATCTAGTTTGCTGCAATGACTGGTTCCTTTATTAGTGTTTTATCTTTTATTCATTTATTTATTTATTTTAAGATTTACTTATTATTTGAGAGAGAGAGAAAGAGAGTACAAGTGGAGGGAGGGGCAGAGGGAGAGAGAATCTTCAGCAGACTCCCCCATGAGCATGGAGCCAGAGGTGGGGTTCGATCTCACAAACCTGATCTCATGACCTGAGCCAAAATTAAGAGTCGGATGTTTAACCAACTGAGCCACCCAAATGCCTCTTGTCTCTTATTTTTAAAGACAATAAACTAGGATCCTAGAGTTTGCCTGTGAAACTAGGCCAGAGCTGAGTCAAGCCCATAAAGTACTTCTAGGAGAAAAATTGGCAACAAAAACAATAATGCAGGTTTAGTGATTCCTAATTTTATTGAAAGTTAAGAAGATAAAAAATGTTATGCATGTGTGCTTTAATTCTAAAGATTTTTTTTCTGTATGTTTTCCTAGTTAAAAAATAAGATAGTTTTGCATTAGTCAGTTTATGTAAATGAAAATATAACTTAGTGTAAGGACATTTTATCAGCATTAAACAAATTCTTAGGTTGTCATTTCTTTTTGCTTTCCATAGTAAGAAAGTTTTGTTCTCTGTCAAGTTTCATGGCACCCTACCTTAAAATGTGTTTTTGGATAGGCGAGATAGAATGGTATGTAGATCTGGTCCAAACTATGGCAATTACATCTCCATTAATCATCCTAAATCTATAAGTTAGGGAAAAGAAGAAACATTTTTAATCAAACTATCCAGTCATATAGAGAATTAGTGTAAACAGTGAATTTGGGATTTTCTCAATCTTATTGTAATCTCTCCTTCCTTCAATAGTGTATTAATTCTCTTGATGTTAATTTTTTACTTAATTATAGTAACACCTGAGCTTATACCAGAATCTGAGAGAAAAAAAACCCATGATGAATATATGATGTTCTGGTTTTGAAGCAGTTATTGATGGCATCCTCCAGTTGTTTGCATAATGAACATTCTAGCCATGGTCATTCTAAATTGTGAACATTTATTGAGTATTGTTCTGACAGACCTATGTAGGCAGTCAGCATTCCCAGAGACCACAACTCCGTGTCTCATCTGGCTTTCATATAGTACTGTGCAGGTGAGTGATGGCTCTGCCTGAAAGACATGTATTTCATAGAAAGATCCCCTATAAGCCCTGGGTAGATAGATACAAGAGCATTTTAGATCCATGAAGATTTGTCTTATAGCAAATGCTTCCTTTTATTTATAAATGGGTGGCTGTATTATAATGCAATTGCGTTATAGATTGGGGGTGGGGAGGTTTGCCCAGATATTTAGAAAGCTTATCTACATGTGTGAAAAGCTTAAGTTTCGGGGCGCCTGGGTGGCATAGTGGTTAAGCATCTGCCTTCGGCTCAGGGCGTGATCCCGGTGTTATGGGATCGAGCCCCACATCAGGCTCCTCCGCTATGAGGCCTGCTTCTTCCTCTCCCACTCCCCCTGCTTGTGTTCCCTCTCTTGCTGGCTGTCTCTATCTCTGTCAAATAAATAAATAAAATTTAAAAAAAAAAAAAAGAAAAGCTTAAGTTTCACATGAAATTTATCTTTATTAAGGCTGAGCCTCATTTTAGTCCTACGTTTTAGAATTTCAAGTTTCTAAAAAGACTGTGTAGATACAGTAAATGGTATCGCCGCGCCAACATATTGACCTGACAGCATTAACTCTATCAGGGCCATGTGGGAGGTAATCTTTCTCGATGTGAACTCTACACATGAGCCTCCCACCTGAGCACACCAGGATCCAAGTGGGTGCCCCATCACGGGAAATCCTCCCTATGGGGCAGCACAGTTGCTCCAGCTGCCAGCTTTCCTGGTGTGTTACAGGCCATACAGAGGCTGCCCTGGGAGGCTTACTTCTTGCTGGAGACTACAGCACATAACTTTTTCTGGCAGTTCTACTGGTAAATGACAGAGCTACTGCAATCCTGAGTCTTTGGCTCTGTAAAGTTCATGTTCTTTTACCATTATGCTTTATAGTTGTATGTGTTCCTAAGACTTAATCTACTTTTTTGTGGGTTACAAGGGGATCCCTACTACTAGATCTATAACATTCCCATAGGAAATGTTTTTACCACAGGAAATGCACTGAGTATTGCAAATAATTCATTTACAAACAAACTTTATGGAACCTATACCATTTTTAGGTTTGTAACTAAATACTTGATTTTTTTTTTTAGGTTGGGATTAATTTCTTTACTTATATATTTAATTTTATTTTGGCACACAGCTACCCAAATAAATGTTTAGATTGTCTTTTTGGTCTTTTGGAAACTATATTTCTTCAAAACAAATGATTAAATCACTTAGGAATGCTGGATGTTATAATTGCCTATTAGTGATATCATCCATTGTCAGTCATCCATCCATGGCCCAGTAAACACAAATTGTCTATTTTCCCTCAAATTACTTTGTTTCGTGGCAACTCCCATAAACTCTAACAAAATGTACTTCTCATAAACGTTAACAAAGTACATTTACTTCCCAAAATTCAAGCTAAAATGATTAATTATAATTATATACCTCCAATATCTAATATAGAAAATAACTTTTTTGCCAGTTGGAAAATAGTTGTGTGTTTGGGCTAAGTCATGAAGTCTTTTAGATCTTGGCTAGCAGATTTCATCTGATCCATGCTTCTAGTGATGGAAAATCACTACTCCCTACAAGGGCTATGAAGTGGACCGATGACCTCAGAGCTGTCCAGTCAGACAGACATGCTGTTGGATCAGTGTGTGGGGAACGGTGCTCTGTCTACCTGCCTCATTTAGAAAGGCTTGCAGAAAAACAACAATCATATCTTTTGTACTTCTCTGACATATTTTGGAGTTGTGTGTCCAAACTGACTGCTTTAAAGCAAAAAGAGCCTGAAAAATAGCCTGGATTTAAAGGAAAAAAACTACCATTTAAAAAAAAAAAAAAACTGCTGAGGCATGCTCATTAAACAGAATGTGGAGCTCTGCCTGTGCTTTCTTCCTCTCTAGAGCACTCCCTGCTATTTGTCCAGTGACTCTCTCCTCCTAAGGCATGTGCCCTGACCTTTGTCTTCCCACGTGGCCTGTGCAGCAGTTTAGTGGGTCAAATGAGCAGAAAGGTTACATGACTTTGCTGTCTTAATTCTGTGTATGAACTTTATCTTTTTATTGTTGATTATTATACGGTTTCATTTTTATATGATAGGGAAATACTGAGGGGGAAAAGAATTCCTAAAATATGTGTTACCCCTATAGAAATGGAAAATATAGCTAGCCAAATTTTTTTATGGGAGAGGGGAAATTCTTTCAGTTCAAAATCCTACTCATATTTGTGTCCCAACTTGTTAAAACCCACTAATCTCTGCATCTAAAATGACTAATTTGTAGGTGGTATTTGATTTAGATCTGTTGACTGGCCCTTTAAGGGAAGATTTTATTGAAGGGCATTTAACAGTACTCAATATATACAGAAGGCTCTACCTGAGTACCCAGAATGAGAAGGAAGCAGTTGACATGATCTTTGACCTTAAATTCCTTCCCTTTGAACAGAAAACTAGACAGGCATAAGTACTGGAGCAGTTACTGTTTTAAGTGACTAGATCCTAAATGGCTGATCTCAGATTTCATAAAAGAAGTTAGTGAGAACAAATGCCTTAAACATCCTGACCTATCAGAAAGAAAAGTTCTCTTCAAACTGGTAAGATGTTATCTGTGGAGATAATATGCAAAAGAGGAAATGACAGGATTTATTGAAAAGATAATTCACTCATTGATTCTATAATTATTTAGTGCCTCTTTGTGCTATGCCCCTGGCTAATGGCTGTGGCACTGAGCTAGCTCTGTGCTAGATTTTTGGGATTTATCCTGAACCAGAATATACTGGGGTATAAAGTCAACTGGATAAAGGCTTATGTCCTATTTTTAGGGATTCTGCATCAATCCAAGAGAAAATTAGGGCCTCTGTGAGATTTTCAGAGAAGAAAAGAAGAGATAATAAAAATTAAAATCAAGTTAAGATGACCCTGCTGTTTTACCTACCCATAGTGGGTTTAAGATAGAGGGAGAGATTGGGGCAGGGCTACCGATTTGGAAACTTCTATAGCAATTGAGAGAAGGAGAACAAAGAACCAGTTAAGAACTAATCTTAATTTCTGATACCTGCAGGCAGCTCCACCAGGAGTGTAAAAATAGACAGTTCCCTCCAAGAGCTCATGGACCAGCAGGAGAGCCAGGGGTGACCCAAGCAGACACTGACTGGCAAGTGCCTAGTACAGAGAGCTGTGGGCTGATAGCAGCCACCTTTGAGGGGGTTTCCGAGGGCAGGTCAAGATTTAGGAACCCTGAAGAGAACAGGAAAGGCCTGGGGCTAAGGACTAGAATGAGGAAGGGAGGGAAGACTGTCTCCATTATCTCCTTTGGGAGCCAGACTGAAGATAAGTCTGGTCAGCTTTCATGATAGAGTGAGGGGTGGGCACTTTGTGTGTGGGGTGGTGCATTTCCGAGAATGATCCAATTAATAGTTACTCTTTAAATGTCAACTTTTTTTTTTCAAGGTAACAGATAAAGTACTGAAAATTTTTATACTAGAAGCCAAGTTTAATCAAAAAGCTCAAATACTAACCCTATAGCCAGGATTCAGAAGTCCTTTACAAGCCCTCCTGCTAGTTCCCAGTGAGCTGCACTTGTGGCCTTTAGTCCCGCCACTTAGGCATGTGCCGTGCCCTAGACCTAGAACACTTTGCTTTTCCCCTGGGTCTTATTTAAGCCGCACCTTTCCCTCATAGCCAGTCTTAAGATGCTGCTTCATTAAGACTCCTGGCACCTGTACCCAGCACCGCTTCCTTTATCTCCTGCAGTTACTGCTGGGTCATCTCCTCCCTTCCTCCACATGGGCACCCAATGGTCATAGTGCTGCTTACTTCAGTGCCCACGCCCAGGCCTCTGTAGGATTCCTGCTGACCTGTGTCCTACTAGACAGGTATACTTTAATGTAAATAAGAGTGACATCGTAGGCCTAAGTTTGAATATGTCCATTTTTTTGGTAATAATATACAAACATCAAGACTTTTATGAGGAATCTTGGAATGGCTCTCCCAAGCTGGCCTGCACCATGTGCTTGGCTCTGACTCAAACCAAGATAACAGACCTTGTCTTGGTCATTGTCGCATTCCTTTGCATGGTGTAGACAATCAGTAAAAGTTGACGTTGATTAGAATGCCTGGTGGCCAGTATTTCAAACTGGTCTGCCCCATTGTTAGGCTCTGTGAGGGCAGGTGCTGTTTCTTGTTCACCATTGTATTTCCTGGCACATGACACACTCATAATAAGTATTTGTGAAATGGACATTAGTTGTTTGCTTGGGTTTATCTTAGAGTTTTCCTCAATAAGATTTGGATGTATATTTTTGTACATGGTAAGTGATAATTGTTGGAGCTCAATTTTAGCAGGAAGAATGGAAATCATTTGGTCCCAAGACTTGCATCCAGTGCAAGTGAGGGCCACGCTCTCTATGAACCTCTGGACATAGACCTTGCCTCACAAAGTCCAAGGGGACATGCATGGGGTTGTGCTGTGAAAACGCTTTACCAAAGAGGGGGAGAGTGTGAATGTCCATTACTTAATATTTCACAGAAAAAAGGTTTCCATGCATTGCACTTTGGTTTTCTTGTCTTTTTTAGTCCTCACAAGAGTCAGTAAAAGACTGTTCTCACCCCCATCTTAGAGGTGATGATGATTGGCCCAGGGTCACACAGTGGGCCAAGGTCAAACTCCAGTGTGATGTGACAGTAAGGTGTTCAGTCTCCTGTGGAGACCTTTGCCTTCGCTCCAGCTGGATGTGACCCAGAGTACACAGAAGTGCAGTAGAAGGGAGTCATTAGGAATTATTCAATGCAGGTTGACTGGGTTGGGTTAGGGTTATTATTGAGGAACCATTTCAGATGCTCTTTTAGCAGGAAGTATGTGGTGGTGAGAGTTCTCCTTGGTTAAGAAACTTACGTAGTAATTTCCTTCCTTTGATTTTCCCTCTTCAAAAAGGCCACCCTTTTAAAGAGCTACATGCTTCCCTTGGGGTTAGGGGTCCAGAAACTCTTGTTAATTGCTGTGGTTGGAAAGCCTTCTTGTAAGGGATGTTCTTAATAATAATTTCATGATTTTGAAAAATAAAATTGCTCCTGGGGATTGCTTAGGTTTCTGGAAGGTGAATAAAATGTCAGTGGATGAGAATATACTAAATCTTGAAACCAGTGATGCTCAAAGAAGCAAAAGGAAGCTCCCCCTAAACAAGCTTCATGCTATTAATTTTAGCCTTTAATCAGTTTAGAAGTATGTTTTGTGTTTCCTCTGTGGATTTTATGTTTTCTTTCTGCCATTGTTTCTTAAAATGAGTATTTTAAATGAAAATTAAATCTTTCTATTGTCTTTGAAAGTGGGATTATTTTTGGTCTCTATTTAACAATTGTACAGGGAAGCATAAACAACAACAAAACAGTAAATAGTAGTTTAAGTAAGCAAATATTTTCGAGATTGTATCCCCCCCTTCTTCTTCAACCTTTCTTAATATTGTGTATGTGTTGTTCTCGTGTTCTGATGTATTTCTTTCCTGACATTATAGAGAGTTTCTTATATATCTGTGCTGCCCACACCCCCTTATTTTGCTGCTGTGGTGTTCTCTAATTTGAGGGCAACCAAATGGACATTCTGCATAGAGTAGAAAGTCTTAACTTGAAATCAGGAGACCTGGATTGTACTCCTGGCTGTGCTACCAGTACCAGTGACTCTGGCCCCTGATACATCTGGAAATTAAATGACTAGACCAGATAACCTTCAGGCCTCTTTAGGTTTATTACTTTCCCTTTCAGGGAGGCTTTTATTTTTAGCTTTGTACACAAAGATACTTTTTCCATTTGTACATCTTTTCCTTAAAGAAAATATTGAACCTGTTGTTTAAACAATCTTCTTACAGATTAATTTGCAAAGTTGCCATCTTTTTGGTAGGTATGGAGCATACATCTTTGGCTGAGCATAATAAACATAGTAAACCTTATAAGGTATATAAAGTAAGGATTACAGTCAGCTAGATTGTGACTTTCAGTGTAAAGCATTTTGGAAGGTAAAACAAGCTCTACACAACTTTTCTTTGAAATAGAAACATTTTAGGAAAATGATAATTAGGAAAATATTGTTTGCTCTAATCACTTTATTTCTGAGTGTCTTTGTTACTGTGAGTTGACAGTTATTTTTATTAGATTCTAATCAAAGATTAATAGAAATCATACCTTTTATTTTTATTGAGAGGGAAGGTATTTTTTGAAATCTGAGGTTATAGTCCCAAGTCACACAAATCATGATTAGATTTACAACTCTAGACTCCGGCTGTTGAATTGCTTCCTTATATATTTGACTGCTTTGCTGTAATCACGTTAATTAAATCTGATACAAGGAGATCTTTACTTAATAACTTAATCTGGTTAAAATAGTTTTAGTACCATACATTTTGCTTAAGAACAATGAGAATAGGGGCGCCTGGGGGGCGCAGTCATTAAGCGTCTGCCTTCGGCTCAGAGTGTGATCCCGGTGCTCTGGGATCGAGCCCCACATCAGGCTCCTCCACTAGGAGCCTGCTTCTTCCTCTCCCACTCCCCCTGCTTGTGTTCCCTCTCTCACTGGCTGTCTCTCTCTGTCAAATAAATAAATAAAATCTTTAAAAAAAAAAAAAGAACAATGAGAATAATCGGGAAAAGTTTCATCGTTAATTTGCAAAGACCTACATTCTCATTTTATTATGATAAGAAGGAGATGTATAGAAGAAATAAGGTAACCTAGCAGTATCATGCATCAAAGCTTGGTTTCTGTATTTTTATTATCAGCTAAATAGTCATTAGTATTCAGTAGCTTAATTAAGAACAATAAAAACAAAAGCAGGAGGGAATTTATAAGCCCGAGTCAGAAGAATACGGGGACATAGCACCAATAAGAAAATTCAAAAGGATACAATTAAACCAAACTGAAATGCGTGAGGTGCAAGAAGGGAGGATGAGCAAACCAATGGTAAATAAGTGGGCAAACCCAGTACTCTACTACCAGCTAACACTGACTGTATAAAACAGTATTTATATTGTACACTGGAAGTTAGGAAAGGTTTGACCAAAGTCTATTTAAGTAGTTCTGGGCTAGAATACTCCGTGATGACTTTGTATGCTTTGTACTGCATCACAGTGAGAGGCACACAACATCTAGTTAGCGAGAGCAAGACTAGGAGCAGGGTGAAACAGGCAGGCTCCTCTATCACAAAGTCATATTCTTCTCCCTGTGGTGTAAGACCCCGGCAGAAGAATCAAGTACAAAGTCTGTGAGACAGAACTGTGTATGGTGTGTTTGAGAAATAGTAAGGAGAAGGATTTCCTATAGTGTAGCCCTTGGCTAAGCTTATATCTGAACAGGATCATTTACCTATTGAATAATTCTTTTAAAATGAAAATGCTTCATAATCACAAAATGAATAATTTGTTTAATGATTGAGAATCATTTAATCAGAATTAATAACTAATCCCTGTAGCAAACAACTATTGATATTGGACCAGATCCCTTTAAAGCCCTTCCATCATTTCTTTTGTACCACCCCACCCCTATCCCCAGCTCCTTTGTACTTTTGCATCTGTGGGCCCACATCTGTCCCTGTCTTCAAAAGACTGCCGTCAGCCACAGATACTGTTTTACCTGCCTGTGAAAACAGCTGGAAGAATCTGAGAATTTGGGTCCCCCTTAGTTTAGTTTAGGTGGCCCTTAACCAATGAGTGTCTTATGAAAGCCCAACTCCTGTTAAAGTTTGGACAAAATCTAATCTATAATTCGCTCTCCAAAGCTCTCCTGTAAAATCTGACTCAGGCTAGAACTTTGCCAGAAAAAACAAACAAACTGGATGTCCACCCCAAAACGTTACCTCGGTGCAAACACAGAAGTATAATCACAAGCCCGTGTAGTATTCCACTGTGTGTGTATATACATGCACCACATCTTCTTTATCTGTTCATCTATCGGTGGACACCTGGGTTGCTTAGATATCTTGGCTGTTGCAAATAATGCTGCAATAAACATAGGGGTGGGTGCATATTTTTTTTTAAATTACTGTTAATGTTTTGTTTAGGTAAATACCCAGTAGTGGAATTATTGGTTCATTTTTAATTTTGTGAGGAATCTCCATATTGTTTTCTGCAGTGGCTACACCAATTTACATTCCCACCAATGGTGCAAGAGAGTTCCTTTTTCTCCACATCCTCACCAAAATATGCTATTTCTTATCTTTTTTATTTTAGCCATTCTGACAGATATAAGGTGTGATATCTCACTGTGGTTTTGATTTGCATTTACCTGATGATTTATGATATTGAGCATCTTATCACATGTCTGTTGACATGGATGTGTTTTTTTGGAAAAATGCCTATTCAGGTCTTCTGTCCATTTTTTAATTGGACTCTGGTTTTTTTGGTGTTGAGTCGTATAAGTTCTTTATATATTTTGGATATTAGCCCCTTATTGGATATGTCATTTGCAAATATCTACTCTCATTCAATATGTTGCCTTTTTGTTTTGTGGGTGGTTTCCTTCACTGTGCAGACACTTTCTATTTTGATGTGGTCCCAGTAATTTTTTGTTCTTGTTTCCCTTGCGTTAGGAGACATGTCTAGAAAAATGTTGATATGGCCAATGTCAAAGAAATTACTGCCTGTTTTTCATCTAGGGTTTTTATAGTTTCAGGTTTCACATTTAGGTCTTCAGTCCATTTTGAGTTTATTTTTGTGTAGGGTATAAGAAAGTGGTCCAGTTTCATTCTTTTGCAAGTCGCTATCCAGTTTTCCCGGCACCATTTATCAAAGAGACTGTCTTTTCCCCATTGTATATTCTTGCCTCCTTTGTCATAGATTAACTGACCATGTAAGCATGGGCTTATTTCTAGGCTCTCTGTTCTATTCCATTAATCCATGTATTTGTTTTTGTGCCAGGACCACACTATTTTGACTATTATGGCTTTGTAGTGTATCTTAAAATCTGGGACTGTGATACCTCCAGCTTTGTTCTTCTTTCTCAAGATTGTTTAAAGGATGGGATCTTTCCATTTGCAACAACATGGATGAACCTATTATGCTAAGTGAAATAAGAGGAAGACAAATGCCATATGATTTCACTCATGTGTGGAATCTAAAAAGTAAAACAAATGAATAAACGAACAGAAAGTAGAGTCAGCCCTATAAAATACAAAGAACTGATGGTTGCCAGAGGGAAAGAGGGTTGGGGAGATGGGTAAAATCAGTGAAGAGGAGTGGAAGTACAGGCTTCCAGTTATAGAATTAATATGTCATGGAGATAAAAGGTACAACATAGGGAATATAGTCAGTGATATTGCAATAGCCTTCTATGGTGACAGATGGTAGCTACATATGGGCTGAGCATAGCTTATAATGTATGGAGAAACTGAATCACTGTGTTGTACACCTGAAATTAATATAACATTGTGTGTCAGCTATACTCAAATTTTTTAAAATATTGTGAATAATCCCAACCTGAAGAAGAAAAGAAATATAATCAGAAGTAAAGGAAGGCATGTATTCCAGAGAATAAATGAAGTGGCAAACAAAGCAGATTTTTAGTAAGTCAAAAATAAACTGAGTTAAAAGAAAGAAATCTGACACGTGCTACAATATGAATGAACCTTGAAAACATTATGCTAGGAGAAAGAAGCCAGGCACTAAAGGTCATATATTATATGATTCCATTTATATGAAATGCCTGGAATAGACAAATCCCTGAAGACAGAAAGCAGACTGGTGGCTGCTGTCAAGGCTTGGGTATAGGAGAGAATGGAAGCAACTGCGCACAGGTATGGGTCTGCTTTGGGGGTGATGAAAATGTTTTGGAACTAGATAGAGGTGATTGTTACACCACAATGTGAATGTACTAAATGCCCCTGAATCATGTACTTTAAAAGAGTTAATTTTATGCTGTATGACTTTTACCTCAATTTTTAAAAAGGAAAATAGAAAAATGAACTGATTGACTAAAACATACTTACACTGAGTTGTGAAAACAGCTACAAATGTTTCATAAGTGCAGTTGGAGAAGAACAGTTTCTAAATGGAACCTTTGGGCATAATTTCACATATCTCAAAAAGAAATAACTAGGGACTAGGGGCTCAGAAAGGAAATGCCAGTTATTTAACCTTAACAATTATTTTGGGGAAATTAAGACAAAGATTTATTAAAATGGGCACCCCTCTAAATCATTCATCACCTTTATCTTTCAGTGAAAAATCCTTAAGGTAAGAAAGCTATTTTATATCTCCTCTAAATTGTTTTTATTATCAGTGATAGTGAAAATCAAGGCATTGATTAAAGCATACAAAGAAAAAACCAACAGAGTGCAGCAAGGCTTGGGACACCCACCAGGTTGATCACAGGAAAGTTGAATGGCAACCACAAACCACCTAAGAGCTTCTCTTTGAACTTCATGCACTAACCATTGTCAAGATTATTGCCCTAATAGTGTTTAGAAAAATTATTCAATAAAAATAAATTTGCATTGTAGTCCATTAGATAAGAAATTCTTTTTTGACTATAGACTTTTACATGTTTCTTTTTCTTCCCTTATTCATTCATTAACACATCATCTTACTGTGGATACATGGATGTTGTCCTAGTTCCAGTTTTCAGAGAGTTTACATTCTAGCAGGGAAGCAGTTTGGAACCAATCAATAACAGTATCATAAGGTTTTTGCTGTAGTGGGTGGATAATCCCCCTCATTTGCTTGAGTCAGTAGGAAGGCTTTAACAAGGCCTTCGTGGTATGACTTATAGGTTCATCAGGTTTCCAGGCAGACACCCATAGGAGAGCATTCTCCCAGACATAAATTTATGTTCCCATTTTCTTTTGACCAAAAACAGACTACCATTCAGAAGCCAAGTATTATTTTTCCTGTGTCTTCCATTGCAGTTAACATAGTTTTCAATAAAAACCTGACGAACATTTATTGAAGAGACTGTTTTTTTTCCACTGGATGTTTTTTCCTGCTTTGTCAAAGGTGAGTTGCCCAAAGAGCCGAGGGTCCGTTTCTGGAGTCTCTATTCTGTTCCATTGGTCTATGTGTCTGTTTTTGTGCCAGTACCATGCTGTCTTTGTGATCACAGCTTTGTAGTACAGCTTGAAATCCGGTATTGTGATGCCTCCAGCTTTGTTTTTCCTTTTCAACAATTCCTTGGCGATTCAGGGCCTTTTTTGGTTCCACACAAACAGTCTCTTCAATAAATGGTGCTGGGAAAATTGGACAGCTACATGCAACAGAATGAAACTTGACCACTCTTTCACACCATACAGAAAGATAAACTCCAAATGGATGAAAGACCTCGATGTGAGACAGGAATCCATCAAAATCCTAGAGGAACAGGAATCCATCAAAATCCTAGAGGAGAACATAGGCAGCAACCTCTTTGACATTGGCCACAGCAACTTTATTCATGACACATCTCCAAAGGCAAGAGAAACAAAAGAAAAAATGAGCTTGTGGGACTTCAAGATAAAAAGCTTCTGCACAGCCAAGGAAACAGTCAAAAAAACTAAGAGGCAGCCCACGGAATGGGAGAAGATATTTGCAAATGACACTACAGATAAAAGACTGGTATCCAAGATCTACAAAGAACTCAAACTCAATAAATGGGCAGAAGATATGAACAGACACTTTTCCAATGAAGACATACAAATGGCTAACAGACACATGAAAAAATCTTCAAAATCTTTAGCCATCAGGGAAATCAAATCAAAACCACCCTGAGATACCACCTTACGCCAGTTAGAATGGCAAAAATTGATAAGGCAAGAAACACAATTGTTGGAGAGGATGTGGAGAAAGGGGATCCCTCCTACATTGTTGGTGGGAATGCAAGTTGGTACAGCCACTCTGGAAAACAGTGTGGAGGTCCCTTAAAAAGTTAAAAATTGAACTACCCTATGACCCAGCCATTGCACTACTGGGTGTTTACCCCAAAGATACAGACGTAGTAAAGAGAAGGGCCATATGCACCCCANCACCCCAATGTTCCTAGCAGCATTGTCCACAATAGCTAAATCATGGAAGGAGCCGAGATGCCCTTCAACAGATGACTGGATTAAGAGGATGTGGTCCATGTCTACAATGGAATATTACTAAGCCGTCAGAAAGAATGATCNTCATCAAAAACTAGGGATGTACTGTATGGTGACTAACATAATATAATAAAAAATATTATTAAAAAAAACCTGACGAACAAATGATAAATTCAGAACCAAAACAGTCACAAATATTTCTTGGCTATATAAAGCGAATTTAGTAGTAATCTCAAAACTGTCTTTGATCTTCCTCCCTCACTTCACTACATACTGCCCCCGTAACCAAGAGACAAAATAGAACCAAGTTAACTTGGAATTATATAACTATGTCTGCCAGGGGACTTGCTGGTTAAAAAACAAAACTCATACTTCCAAGAACTTTGCTGGACACTGAGCAGAGGCAGTTGGGATTCAGTGTTGATAAAGGATACTGGTCTCAGAATCAGTATATCTGAGTTATATATTAGCTCTTATAAGTCTGCTGGTTGATCGAAACTAATCCCATTCTTAGTTATCAATCAGGATAAATAGTATTTGCTTCTCAGGGTTGTTAGGAGAATTTAATGAGATAATACATAAAAGTGTTTTGTACAGTCTAAAACACCATATAAACAGTGGTTCTTTCCTTCTTCCTACTTTATTTTTTCTTTTCTAATTAACTGAAAAGTAGAAATCTGGCCTGAATTGATCTAAGACTTTGTTGTCTTGTTTTAAACAAAATGGAAAGAGAAAGACAATAGAGTAATTTAGAAGAATGATAATTAGAAATTGGAAGTGTTCCACTTTTTTCCAGGAAAGAAAAGAAAGCCAGTTGGAAATTGCCAGGCCTTGTCAATTGCCCAATCATAATGGGAAAGAATGGATAATGAAACCAGTGGAATTAAAAGTACAGAGAGATTTAGTTAAAACAAGGATCAAAGAAACCAGAAGAAAGATCAGCTGATACAAGAACATAAAAACAACTAGTACCTGTCCCTCCAGGTTGGCAGTTTATCTAGTTAATGTGCCTTGCAGCATAACTACTCTAGAAATCAGCAAATGGGCAGGATTTTTTTTTCTTTTTCATTCATTCCTTCTCTTGGAAATCTCAACAATTCCTCTTTCTAGCCCCCTGCTGTTCTTTTCCTCACAAAAATCATAATTATCTATCAGCAGGCCAGTAGTTTTAAAACTTTGAACTTTTTTTAAAAATAGAAATACAAAGTTCAATTGAAACGTGACAACAAATCCATGTGGAGCTGTTCTGTTTAAAACTAGGAGGTGGATGAGTGGAGGCCCCCACAGCCTCTCCACCTGGCTTCTTAGGGCTCCAGCAGCATAGTTGGAAAGTAATTATTGAGGATTAATTGCTCCTATAAACATTTTACACATGAATATAGCTTTTTCCACCCTCTCTCAGGTTAGTAGCCTGTGGCAATAGTTACCATGAGGGCACAGGTAAGGGTATAATCCAGAAGCTGGATGGGAGTGTGTTCTTCTGTTAATCTCAAATATGAAATCAGATGTTTAATTTAAATATGCCATCCTTAGCTGGCTTTTCAGATTTGGAGAATCTTATAGGTCTTAATTTTAGATAGAATACTCTTAAGTCTTTATGAATTTGCCAATAAAATATCTGTCTGTTCATATGGGGCACAGAAAATGGAAAGAGAAAGTATCAATGTCACTAAGGTCCCTCTTTCATTTAACCCTCCAACTAGCTGGCATATTAGGTGATGTTATTCTGTTTTGAATGAAGATCCTGAAGCTTGCTGAAATTAAATAATTTGGCTCCAAATATGTGAGCTGGGCTCAAGCCAGATCCATCAAATTCCAAAGCCTGCATTTTCAGTATTGCAGCTGACGTTTAATTACTTCCAGTTTTAGGGGAATTCATTTCTGTAAATTTCCCATTTGCTTTATGGTTATAGTCCCTGGCCCTTAAATAAGAAATCTGATTACTTCTTGTCAGTGGTGTTGGTATTTAGATTCTTGGTGTTTTCCATTGTTTTTGTTAAACAATAGCAATAAGCTATCTATACTAGAATTATCTTGAGTAACCAGGAATGGTATCACATCTCTAGTAAATAATTACACTGAATGCTTCAGGTTTAGTTAGAGATTTTCTTTTTCAGTTGCTTAGATACTTATTAATGAAAATATAAATTCCAAGAAAGGTAATTTTCATTACCATTAAAAAAAAAAAGGCAGTTTGCTTCCTTCCTAGAATTGCCAACAATGGAGTGGATTGTCACGAAGTCCATTGAACCTGGATCACACATTTGTAAAAAACCTCACATTAGGACTTTCAATATTATCTGCAAATGAGATAATGAGATAATAATATAGCCACTGTTGGTTGTCACTGTACAAATAATTAATATAAAGAGTAAAGGAAATTTAATGATCTCTCTTTCCACTTGGTATTCATTCCAGTGAGTGTGATCTTTCATACCTCTCTTCATGAAGGTAAACACATCTTTAAACAAAGAGATAGGGTTTGCTTTTTCTCACTTAATAATTTCATGAGGATGTCTCTTTCCTGAGAGACGTTCAGGTTGTTTCCAGTTTTTGCCACTTCTAAGCTATGTTGCAACTAACATCCTTGTGTGTATATTATACATGTCTCCTTTACGTATTGATCTTTTAAGTTAACCTTTTTTACTGTGAAATATAACAAACTGTGAAAGAATGCATAATTGTAGAGTATAGAATGATTAATAAGCACACCCATGAAGCCACTACTGAATTCAAGAAACAAAACACGATCAGTGTCCAGAAGCCACCCCCAGTCTGTGTCCTTCCTGGTGACATACCCTGTCCCTCCTCTGGAGATCATCTCAGTCCTCAGATTTCTTCTGTTTTTCTTCATAGTTTTAGCATTTTGCATTCATTCATAAAAATATAGTTATCTTTGCCTGTTTTTGACCTTTATAGAGATGATACCATACATGTATATTCTTAAATTTTGCTTCTTTCACTCACCAGAGAGATGCCACAGGCGCCACAGGCCCCAGGCATACGTAAAAATGTGAGCCCTCACATTGAGCACCTGTGTGCTGTTGATACTTTGTTTCACCAATAAACTTAGTAAGATGCATCCATTCATTGTAGGTGACTCTGGTTTGTTCATTTTCTTTCTAGATCTATGCACTTAACCACAGGCTGTTTATCCATATAATCATTCTAGGCATTTTGGACATTACAGACAGTGGCATAAACCCAATGATGTGTGGCCTCTAGTGTACAAGTGTGTGCCTGTAATGGTGGGGAGGAGGGTGCTTTGTCAACCTCAGTAGGTAATGCCAAACTGTTTTCCAAAAGCAAGAGTTCCAGTCTTCTTGCCTGTTAGCACTGTGAAGTGTCCCTGCTGCTCTACTTTCCTTCCATTATTTGGCATCTTTAGATGTCTTTTCCTTATTTTTTCCAGACTTTGTTCTTTTTCAGCTTGATGGATCTGTAGTGGAATCTCATTTTGGTTTAAATTTCAGTTCCTTGATTACTTACTGAGGCTGAGAAACTTTTGCTATGTTTAATGGCCATTTGTATTTCCTCTTTGGTCTATTCAAGTCTGTTGCTTGTTTTTCTTTTGGAGTATTGAGCTTTATACATTCTGAAAATGAGTCCTTCATTGGTTCTATATGGTTTATGTGTTATATAGGTCGCATGTCTTTTTGTTCTTTTTCTCTTAGCTGAAATACTTAATTTATCAAAGTTGTCAATCTTTTCCTTTATGGTTAGTGCTTTCAATTCACTTGTTTAAGAAATCTTTTCATACCCTGAGGTCATGAATTGTACTTTGATTTGGGATAGCATTCCCAAAGTGGAACTGCTTGAGCCAAGAGTATGTAACTAGACTTGTTTTCATGACCCTACAGGCAGGGCCTCATGAAGTTATCATAAGCCTCTTTGAAATGACCCTTACCTCTCCTGGGACCATGCCCAGACAGTGGGAGGCTGGATCTCCCCCAGGTTCAAGAAATCTGCTTATAAATAGACAAGGCAAGAAACAACAATTGTTGGAGAGGATGCGGAGAAAGGGGATCCCTCCTACATTGTTGGTGGGAATGAAAGTTGGTACAGCCACTCTGGAAAACAGTGTGGAGGTCCCTTAAAAAGTTAAAAATTGATCTACCCTATGACCCAGCCATTGCCCTACTGGGTGTTTACCCCAAAGATACAGACGTAGTAAAGAGAAGGGCCATATGCACCCCAATGTTCATAGCTGCATTGTCCACAATAGCCAAATCATGGAAGGAGCCGAGATGCCCTTCAACAGATGACTGGATTAAGAAGCTGTGGTCCATATATACAATGGAATATTACTCAGCTATCAGAAAGAACGAATTCTCAACATTTGCTGCAACATGGACGGCACTGGAGGAGATAATGCTAAGTGAAATAAGTCAAGCAGAGAAAGACAATTATCATATGATTTCTCTCATCTATGGAACATAAGAACTAGGATGATCGGTAGGGAAAGAAAGGGATAAAGAAAGGGGGGGTAATCAGAAGGGGGAATGAAACATGAGAGACTATGGACTATGAGAAACAAACTGAGGGCCTCAGAGGGGAGGGGTGTGGGGGAATGGGATAGACCGGTGATGGGTAGTAAGGAGGGCACGTATTGCATGGTGCACTGGGTGTTATACGCAACTAATGAAGCATCGAACTTTACATCGGAAACCGGGGATGTACTGAATGGTGACTAACGTAATATAATAAAAAATCATTAAAAAAAAAAAGATTTTGAACCATCTGAACCACCTTTCTAGAAAAAAAAAAAAAAGAAATCTGCTTATAGGGGCGCCGGAGTGGCTCCGTTGTTGAGCGTCTGCCTTCGGCTCAGGGCGTGATCCCGGCGTTCTGGGATCGAGCCCCACATCAGGCTCCTCCACTGGGAGTCTGCTTCTTCCTCTCCTAGTCCCCCTGCTTGTGTTCCTTCTCTCGCTGGCTGTCTCTCTCTCTGTGTCAAATAAATAAATAAATAATCTTTAAAAAAAAAGAAAAAAGAAAAAAATCTGCTTATAGGTAATGAGATTAACCAAGGCATCAAGGGAAACAGTAAAATGTAAAACAAGTAAAAAGGGTGTTTATAATAACAAGGGCTACTATTTATCATATGCCAGATACAATGCTGGGTGTGCACTCGTATATAATCCTCAAAATAACCCCTTAAAGCCAATATTGTTTTATTCATTTCATAGATGAGGGACTTAAAGCTCATCAAGAGTAAATATTTTACCTTAAATGCACTTTTAAATGGCTCCAAAGCAAATTCTGCTTCTGGGATGGTATCCTGAAGCATAGTCTAGTTTGATTGTACTTGGGTTGGGCTTAGGAGTACAGGCTGCTATGGCCTATGCCAGATGCTTGATTACAAAATAAACCACCATCCTTCCCCTCAGTTACTCCCTGTGATTGGATAGGGTGGGGTGGAGGTAAGGCGTGAGAGCCTCCCCACTGCAGGCTGCCTCTCCTATGACATATGCATAGAAATGCCAGTTTCAGAACGCGGTGGGGGCATGGGGGAGCTAACATTGCTTCCTGCCGCAGTAGTTGGGGAAAAGGTACTGTACTTCTGTGTTTCTAGCACCACAGTTTTTTCCCTGAAGCTATCCATGCAGTAGGGCAGATTGATTTATTAATTAGGTTGGA
The DNA here is from genome assembly GCF_002007445.2 of Ailuropoda melanoleuca. Taxonomy (NCBI): domain Eukaryota; kingdom Metazoa; phylum Chordata; class Mammalia; order Carnivora; family Ursidae; genus Ailuropoda; species Ailuropoda melanoleuca. The sequence continues at coordinate 672,238 of NW_023179820.1, forward strand.
GCCCACTCACTTGGTAAAGGGTGTTTTATTGTTTTCCTCTTCATTATTTGACACCCCATTGTAAATTATTTCAGTCTTAGAGTATATGAAGGGAGGCTACTTAATATGTTAAGTCATGATAGCGGATTGTAAGGAGGCAGGGGTTTTTTTGTTGTTGTTTTTTCCAAGTATCAGCATACTTGTAATAATGTTTGGTAAAAAACATGTATCAAAAAATATGGGCTGACAGATTTTCTGTGGAAACGTGGGTGTTCCTGCTTCCACACTAGTGAGTGAATAGAACATGTGACACTTTTGAAATAATAAATACCACCTGGGACATCAGAAAGTCCTAGAACCTTGCAGAGTTCCAGATAGCAACATGTTGTAGACATTCCTTACTTCCCAAATAACAGTGTGTGTGTGTGTGTGTGTGTGTGTGTGTGTGTGTGTGTGTGATATTTCCTGCTCAGGTAGAACAGAAACTTGCAAAGAACTTGTTCTACACAAAATTGTGCTAGTTAATATTTTTATATCTCAAACCTTGAACAAAGAGTTGAGATTAGGAAGAACATTTTTTAATATAAGTAGTAGATATCTTGTAAAATATTCACAGAGCTACAAATTAATCTTACATAATTATAGCAGTTTAATCAGTGATTGAAAGGTATAGTGTAAAAGGCTTGATTTCAGGTATATATTTAATTTACTTTTTTTTCTCCAGCTATCTACAGTTTGAAAAGTACCTTCTTGAAATTCTGTGGACCAACCTTGGGAAATGTTATTCCCTACATCTATAAAGTTATTTGTGGAATACTCTTAGTAGAGAAATGTCTCTGTGGTCAAAATGCCTGATTTGATGCCCTTGCTGGCTATTCAACCTTGGGGAAGTTATGTCCCTGCAGGGGAGTGGTTAGAGGGCTGTGTGAGTACGTGTGTACAGGTGCTGAGGTCCAGACCCAGCTAGGGGTGCATTCTCAGTGAATACAACCATCCCAGCAGTATCACTGAAAAGCTATTTTACAGTATTCTTTCTGTTGTTTTCAGTATCTTTCTCATCACCAAAAAAGGTTTAAATCTGAAATCACTCCTTGAAATTCAGCCATCAATCAGAACAGCCTATTCCAAAAGCTGTCCATGTCTTTATATAGATGTCTATGTAAACTCAGGTGAAAATGATGTATTTTTCTTAGTATTCATGTTCTCCTTCGCTTCTGTAAGTACTGGGCATCAGCACACGTCCAGCCTCTATGTCAGAGTTCAGGGCAGGCCTGTGCAGGGCCGTGGACTCGCTTCCATGGGTCAGCAGCATGCCTGGCTCACGTGGGGTGTAGGGGCACCCACAAGGAGCACAGAGCTAGTGCCCCATATCCTGCCTGTCTTGACTTAGAAAAAGGAAGGGCAGGCATTGTAAAAGAAGGGTGTTAAGGGTTGTCTGGCTTTCCCCAGCCTCTCTCCTCTTTTCTCCCAGCCCTCGTACTGCTTATTGGGTCCCATGTAAGCTTTCCAGTAAAGATGACAGCATCACTATTTGATTGCAGAAGTCCCTGACCTTTGGTTTTCCGGATATTTGATATTCGTTTGGGTGAGAGCTTCTAGGAAAGGGAAGAAAGATGATGTATGGAGCAAAATCATTAAGCAGAACTGAAGAGGGTGTAACACTGGACTTATTTTAGGTCAAGGCTGGAGGTCTCCTTGCTGGAGATCCTTGTCTCCAGTTAGTTATATTTTTCAAATAACAGCTTTGTTGAGATTCCGTTTACACAGCATAAATCTTGCCCTTCTAAAAGTATACAATTTAGTAGTTTTTATATCCACAAAGTGTGTGACCATTATCACTGTCTAATTTCAGAACATTTTATCAGCCCAAAAAGAAACCCCATACCCATTAGCAGTTGCTTCCTATTCTCCCCAGCCCCTGACAAACACTAATATGCTCTCTGTCTCTGGATTTGCATATACTGAACACCTCGTATAAATGGACCATATAGTCTGTGGTCTTTTATGCTTGGCTTTTTGAAGTATTTGCCAAGTACTTCATTCCTTTTTATGGCTGCCGTATCCTCCATTATACAGATATACCAGATTTATTTATGTATTCATCAGCTGATGGACATTTGGGTTGTTGCTGCTTGTTTACTATCATGAATAATAATAACTGCTGTGAACACTCATATACAATTTTTGCATGGACAAAAGTGCTCCGTTCTCTAGGGTAAATTCCCAGGATCAGGATTGCTGGGTCACTGCCAAACTGTTTTCCAAAGTGACTGCCTCAGGTTACCATCTCACCAATATAATGATACATTTTAAATCACTGGTTATCTAATCTTATTAGGATCTCAAGGTTTCCATGGCTCCTGTCAATTTGTTAAGGATCTCCTGGGCCATCTAGTAATATCTTCTCTAGTAGACCAAACCCTTTTTGAAGGAAATACATTTCAGTATCATGACAAAGCTTATTTAATTCATTCAAAGTTCTCTTTTGAGTGTAATGAAGATGACATAAAAGGACATAAAGGGACATAAGCTACCTTCTGGAAGACAGTCTTTTTTCTTCTTGAATCATATATGTTAAAACTGTATTTATGACTAGTAGAGTCTGATACTAGATTAATTAAATGAACAAGTGTGATTAGACAAAAGAAAATTAGAAGGTTTCTTAAAAGGAAAAAGCCAAGGCTTATGAAAAATGCTCAAATGGAAGCTTTGTGTAAACCAAGAAAGCCAGCCGCCTGAGAGCGGCTTCGCTATGCGTGTTCTCCGTGAAATCCTCAGTGCCAGATGTGGGTGTGGCACACAAAGCACCCTTAGTGCTGATGGTAGAGTGAAGGCCTGTGGTCTGGGCACCCTGTGCTCACTGGACCACCCAACTCCTCCCCAGGCTCACTTTCTAGGACGGCATAGAGAAGGCACACAGAATGCTGGCAGCTGTTGTCACACATAGCAAGTTGCCTCAGTGCTTCCATTTGAGAATGTTTCATAAATAAGCTCATTTCAGGTCACAACAAGCCTTGGGAAGAGAGAATAAGGTGGGGTTTAGGTAGGGAGGTGGCACTTCAGACTAACTATAAAGACCCTTTCTTTGCCCCCCCCAGATTAGCCCGCAGTCCTGCAGGGATGTAGTCCCACATGTGCACAACTCATGGCTCCCGTGTGGATCCCAGGTGGTGGTGACGTTCTGTGGGCTTCTGGGCTCAGCTCTGCTGCCCAGGTCAGTGCTCTGAACACCCCCAGTGCCAACCCAGCTGCAAGCTACCCTCTTGCATAATCAGTGTAGCCTGTTACAAAGAAGGCATATCTTTAAAGAGCCTTCTTATCTACCCTTGATGACAATTGACAATCCCTCTAAAGGAAAGTCTGAGAAAGGCAGACTTTTTTTTAATACCGTATTCACTTTTTTTATACTGTATTCACTTTGGGTCTGGGAGATACATAGTGATGATTTAACATTTTCTTCTTCTCTTTGAGCATTTTTACCTGTACCAAATAAAAGTAGTCATGCTTAGAAAGATGGCCTGGGCAAAATGACTTATACTATTGCCTTCCTTTAAAGAGAGGGTTGTGTTGTTCCCTTGTCCCCTACCACCTATAACATAATACATTAGTGATTCTGTTGCTGCGGACTATTCTTTCTCATTTAGCTACTTGTAAAAATTTCTTTTTATGACTTCGTTGGGTCTTTAGTTTCACTTTTTTTCTCTTCAGACTCCCATTCAAGTGTAGCCTCCCCTCGCCTCATCGAGAAGTGGCTTGGGGATGACGCCAGTGTCCCCAGTGGGAATGATGCCAAGTTTGTGTGCACACATCCCTTCTCCCAACCTCTTCAGCACCACCTTCCCAGGACAGGCACAGGGGCTCTGCCCATGAGGGTATGCCCAGCTGCTCTCCAGCATAGCTTTCCTGGCGCTCTCCTATTACCATTCTGACCGCCAGGATCTACTTGGGTATCATGATGCCTGTGCTATAGCAAGTAAGAGCTAACTTTGACCCAGATGGTACCTGTCATGAGAGGTTTTAAAATGTCACCAGATCCTAATGGGGTGCTTTGATACGGAGTTGGCTTCAGCCTCTTGCTACTTACTGGTGATGGCCCCTGGAACCTCTGTGCTCTCCCTTGGCGTGGTGTGGGTATGGCATGGACCCTCTGTACAAGGTAGCAACACTGCAAGGAAGAGAGCCAGCCCTGCAAGACCACAGGCACCTGGCCATGGACGGTGGAGGGCACATGTTGGCTATAAGGCCTCTGAAGAAATACTTTCTTTTTACCTAAGTCTAAACTACTGTGTGTTACCAGAAAGGGTAACCTTGAGCAAGTCAGTTAATTTGCTGTGATTTTTATCTGTACAAACAGGGTTGTAAAGAAACGTAAAATAAAAATGCTTAAAACAGTCCTTGGCCCATAATAAAATTACCAAGTAATAATTAGTAGCTGTTATTATGCTTATATCTGGATTTTCAAGAGGGAGTACTTTCCTAGAAAAGAGATTTGTTGCCTTCCTAGGATTCCTAGATGGTTTTGAACACCTGCAAGTGAGGCCCCTCTGCCTGTTCTCACACCTGTATTCTTGCACGAATGTTGACAATGGTTCCTGTGGGAATAGTCTCCTTAGAACTGCTTCACTTTTGCTGTTCTCTCTGGTACTGACAAGGCATTCACAGTGGAAGTGTAGGCAACTCCTGGAGGCGGCTTCCTCTCCTGGGTGAGCAAGTGTGCACCCCCCCCCAAGTGCTCCCATCCCCAGGAAGACATCTTCCTCAGGATCCCCATAGGTCTTTCTCAACACTGCCAGTTGGCTTGCTTCTAGAACTACTGTGTTCTTCTCGAGTGTTGGGCCACAAGAAAGTATAAAGTGATTCAAGGCAGCAGATGCATTGACCTAATGTTACAAAGAGTGGAAAGTTATCTTTACAACTGAAAATAATATTCCTGTCTAAGTTGAACACTATTAGTAATGATTCAGGAATAAGGACGATATTATTTCTTAGACTGCACTGTGATTATATCTAAACATACAACTTACCAGAAATGCCTGAAGCCTGTTATCTTCTTTTTTTTTTTTTCTTTAGCCTGTTGTCTTCTGATAGGTAGGAGTTCAGGCACATAGAACCAGTGCTGTGTGAAGGAAGATGTGCAGCCTATGTCATCTAGTGGCAGATGGCCATCATCCAGTGCATAGAGGGAGACAGACAGACATGAAGGGAAAATGGGAGAGTCAGTCTTGGGCAACCTTAAGGCTTAAAGAACAGTTCCAACTTCTTGGTTGCAGAAGCCCTTTATACTCTTCAAAGTTATTGAGAACCCAAGGAGACTTTTTAAAATGTGGGTTATGTTGATTAGTACTTACCATATTTGAGGAGCGCCTGGGTGGCTCAGTCAGTTAAGCACCTGCCTTCACCTCAGGTCATGATCTCAGAGTCCTAGGATGGAGCCCTGGTTCAGGCTCCCTGCTCTGCAAGGAGTCTGCTTCTTCCTCTGCCCCTCCCCCTCTTGTGCTTGCTTGCTCTCTCTCAAATAAATAAAATCTTAAAAACAAGAGTCTATAAAAAATGCTTAACGTATTCGAAATTAAAACTGAAAAAAATTAAATATTTATTAGTTCACCTAAAAATCCCAATAATAAGCCCATTAAATAATAGCATAAATAGCATTTTTTTAAAGATTTTATTTATTTATTTGACAGAGAGACAGCCACCGAGAGAGGGAACACAAGCAGGGGGAGTGGGAGAGGAAGAAGCAGGCTCATAGCGGAGGAGCCTAATGGGGCTCGATCCCACAACGCAGGGATCACGCCCTGAGCCGAAGGCAGACGCTTAACCGCTGTGCCACCCAGGCGCCCCCATAAATAGCATTTTTATGAAAAATATTTTCTAAAACAAAACCACTTCAGTGAGAAGAGTAGTATTGTTTTATGTTCTGCTGGTCTCTTTAATGTCTGGCTGAATAGAAGACAGTGGAGTATCATTTCTGCTCTGTGTTCAGACTGTTGTAGTATCATGCATCCTGTGGCCTCTGGAAGACTCCACTGTGCACATGTGAGAAAGGGAAATTAGGTCTTAGAAAATAGTTCTGACCTTGTGGGCCACCTAAAAAGGTGTCAGAGACCTCCAGGGGTCATCAAGACCCACTTTGAGAAACATAAGTCTGAAGTATTCCATTTTTCAGATAATCTGTGTTGCAGAGTTCTGAGTACTACTATCATAGTAGGCCTGGAGAAATTACCAACTAGATGGCAAATTTTAGGAACATTTTATACACAAAATATATGCTTGATTAAAAAAAAAAGATCTAAGTATGAACCAACTCAGTGGACCAGGTTGCTTCTTTACATGTTGCCTTCCTATTATAGTTGACATCACCATTGTGGTTTAAATCTCCTGGAGCAAATTCCACTCTACCCACACCCCAAAGAAAGTGATTCAGGCAGTGTTAGATTACCCAGTGAAGACTTGGGACTAGTAGTTAGATAATACAATATCAGATGGGGAAAATAGCCCCTAAAATAACTCAGAAAACAGGCCAAGCAAGCAGGTAGTATCAGTTAATCTAGTATGCAGAGGGAAAAACTTGCCACCTTCACCTTCTTCCAACGGGCTGGAGGTGGAGAATGTCTTAGTTTCTCTTACATGAGTAGTTGGTTTTCTGAATGGCATTAATTATCTACCAGTCAGGATAAATAAGAATGGATATAATGAGACCAGAGGAAGTCGATCATTCGTTGCACCAAAGAATTTATAAAATTCGTGTAAAAATATATAAACTTAGCGTTGTTTATATATTTATATATATATATTTACATGTATTAAAATATATAAACTTAGCTGGAACCCCATTTCCTTCCTCATCTGAAATTCCTCTTTAACGTTGTCCCCAGTCACACCCCTTACTTGCACAGCCTCCTTTTCAGTGCCGAACAGAGGACCTGCTGTCGCTGCCCCAGGACTGACCCCAGTCCTGTTTAACTCATCGTATAACCGAGAGCATTGTGAGTCAAGGGCCAGAGAGCTGCCTTTCTCAGCCAAAAGTTCCCTAAGTGGATATGCCCATTTGGTGTTTTCTGAGCATACATAGCTTATTCAGTTCCCTGCACCGTTCTTGTCCTAGGGTGAGGCACCTTGACTCTGAGTGTTGACGCCATTTCAGATTCTTATGCCAAATTTATGAGAATTTTTCTGGTGGTGCCCTCAAATTGGTCCCCTCCCCTGTAACTCTTGTTAGAAAGAGAGGAAGAGTTCAAAACCATCTTTAAAAAAAAAAAAAGATTTCATTTATTTATTTAAGAGAAAGAGTGAGAGACAGAACATGAGCAGGGCCACAGGGAGCCGGGGAAGCAGACTCCCCGCTGAGCAGGCAGCCCAACATGGACTCGATCCCAGGACCCTGAGGTCATGACCTGAGCTGAAGGCAGACACTTAACTGACTGAGCCACGCAGGCACCCGAGTTGAAAACCATTTTAAAGGAAATCTCTGATCCCACGTTCTGCTTATGCTGTTGGTCACAGGAGTAAGTGTCTTTGAGAAGAGTATGCTTTACGTTTGAGTAGTTGTATCACTAGCTTATTCTATGCTAGTACTTTACACACCTAGACTGTTATAAGAAAATGGCTAACGGCTACACAGAATCTCTCTGATATCTTTGCAACTTTCTGTGAATCTATAGTTAGTTCAAAATAAGTTTTTTTTTAAATCAAATGAATTACTAATTAAATAGTTAAAAAACAGTAATAATTAAGTAACTGGATTAAATGATATTACTTTTTTGGAGTTTATTTGGAAGTACCTCAAAATACCAGTAATAGCAATAGCAGCTGCCATTTATGCCACACTCAGGCACAGAAGGTACATTCTCTCTAGTCCCCACAGCCACCCTGGAAACATGTCCACAGCCCCATGGCTCGGGGTGGGGGGTGGGGGTGGTCACAGCTAGGCTTAGACCAGACCTGTGTGTGACTAAAGAGAATCCTCTTTTCACTCTAAGACACTTTTCTTGACTGGTTACCACTGTTTTAACAGAGCCATAACTTTTTGGTTTTCAAAATGGATAACAAAAGTAATATATGTTCTTGTTAAAATTTCAGAGTGTTGAAAAGTGAATGTCGGGAAAAAATACCAAGAGTTCTTTTATAAATCCTTCCAGATACAAAGTTTCATGTTTCCAAATTTTAAAATATATATATATTTAACTTGCAAGCAAAATTGGATTTATAACCCCACACATTGTTGGGAATGTAAAATGGTACAGCACTGTGTATAGCAGTTTGGCAGTTCCTCAAAAAGTTAAACACAGAATTACTGTATGGCCCAGCAAATCACTCCTAGGTTATCTACCCAAGAGAACTGAAAATACATGTCCACACAGAAACTTGTACATGGATGTTCATAGAGACAGTTTTCATAACAGCTGAGAAGTAGAAACCCAAATGTCCATGAACTGATGGATAATAAAATGTCATTTATTCATACCATGGAATATTATTCAGCCAAAAAAGGAATGCAGTACTGACACATGACAATAACATGGATGAACCTTAAAAAAATTACGCTAATTGAAAAAAGCCAGAAACAAAAGACCACATACTATATCATTCCATTTATTTACAATGTCCATAAAAACAGCAAGTAGATCAGTAGCAAGAATGACTGCTGATGGGCACAGCAGGGAGTGTATCTGGGATAGTATTGGCATGATAAAACATTCTGAAAGTAGTGGTGAAAGTTGCACAACTCTATGAATACAGTAAAAATTAGTGCACCGTACACTTGAAAAGTATGAATTTTTTCACTTGTGACATATCTCAATTTTAAAAATAGGGTTTATACCACCTTCTATGTTCCTATGATACTGTAAAGAATATTGCATCACATCTCACACAGAAGGGAGTATACCCCTTTTTATGAACTATCAACAGTCCCCAGAGACCCCAATCAAAATACTAGCTACTATTTTTTGGTAAAATATACATAACAAAATGTACAAAATGTATTTTAAGTGTGTAGTTTGGTAAATATAATTTTAATATGTGCATGTATCTTGATGGCTTCCCATTTAAAAAGTACATCTGTTACTGTAAATAAAAATATATTATAGAAGCTGTGTAATTTTCTGAGATGTGACTCAAATTTTTCTGCAGATTCACTTTATGCAATCTGTAAATTAAGATATATCCTAAGAAATTTATTCTGGCAAAATGATGTTTTCAGATTTTTTTAATCATATTTATAAACATGACTTTATATGTCCTGCCCCTCCTCTATTTTAATTAAACATTTATTTTATAAACTTCTTAAAAAATTAAAATACAAACTTTTGGTGGCTTCTACCCTGTCAGACACCTCGTTTGTTGTTTTAAACATATTTTAAAGGGATGGCTTTTTAGAAAGAATGAGTTTCCTATGCAACAAAGTGAAACCTTATGCAAAAATGAATGGTAAGGAATGAACTGAAGTGGGAAGAACAATACACTTTAACTGTGCCAAAAGTTAGCATCAGCACAAAGTCTGGAGTCATTTCGAGGAATGTGTGTCCTGCCCAAGATGAAGGCTCTAGTTCACAGAGCAACAACAGCCATCTGAATCATATCTATTTTTCAAAACAGGAGAGAAGCTGGTTTTTTATAAGACTAAGCTTTTTATTTAATGCAGTGCAACCCCATACGTAAGAGTCTACATTGAAATATAAATGTGTAACCAGCTCAAACTTTTAAAAATTAGCCATTAGCATCCTCTAAATTAGCATCGTTAAATTCAAATAGAAGTTTGCTAAGGCTATGTTCATAGTACATCACTTCTCAAAGAAGATTCCAAGGGAACACAGATTTCTTGAGATATTAATAGTGATTACACCAAAAAGGATTTCATGGTTATAAATTGAAGAAACTTCCATTTGTCCAGATTTTACACGTATCTTTTACAAAAGGTTTTCCGTAGTCTACCACTCCATTGTGTCCTGCTAAGCCGCAGTTATGCTGCACACGGCAACCCTAACTGACCACAGAACTCTGTCGTCATGGAGTTTATGGGACTCCACACAACAGAAACATGTATTGAGTACTTATTCTGAGCATAGATACCCTAGTAGGTGCTGTACATGCATTATTTCTTTCACTCCTTGTAATAAAACAGGAGTTATATACTGCTGTCTCCCAATTTTAGAGAAGAGGAGACAGAAGGGCCAGGATTTAAGCAACTTTCTTAAGGTGTCACAGTACATAAAAGGCAGAGCTGGAGCGAGACTCAGGTCTGACACCAAGGCCCATGCTACACCCACTCCCTCATAATCAAAGGGCTTGAGTAAAGTCTTAGGTTTGTCTTAGAAATGTAGTCGGGTCTACGGTGAGAAACGGGTTATTTATTGGTGTAGAAAATTAGTTTGCCCTTGAACATTGTGTTTCTCAGACTTACAAATAGGAAATGAGCATATCGAAAGTGCTAGCTCTGATTTCTGCAATGAAGTATGTAGGCGCTTGTGATCGTGGGTGTCAGTTATTCATTCACCAAGTCTTATTGACCAGTTTGTATGAACTGGGCACTTCTCTGCAGCAGTGGAAATGTAACTGGGACAAATCCATGTCCATCTCCTGGGGAGCTCGTATCAAACAGTGAGAGGATGGCAGAGGAACATGAGTCAGGGGGCATGCTCAGTGAAAAGAAAGGAGCCAAGCTGGGAACAGGAAGTCCTGGGCACATGGCAGACAGGGAGCAAGTGCACAGCCCATGTCCTGTTCCACCTCTCCCTCCCCCTCACCCAGAGGCACAGTGGGCCCACCAGTTCCTTAGTCTTAAGGAAGGGCAATGAGAGGTCAAATGAGCTCACCTCTAAATCTTCCTTGACAACCTTTCCTGACCTAGGCAGCCCTGGGTCACCCAGCCCTGTCCATCACTCACATAAATAGCTGCAGCAGCATACTTCTCAGAAATAATCAAGAGGGAGAGAGTGAATTTTCACTAGGCAGCCCTTTTTTAGCATGTGATTTCGTGCCTTTGCTTATTTTTTTGCTTGATTTTGACCCAGAACCTAAAAGTTCACAGGAATGATATCGAGCTGGGTGTTTGTCACAGGCCACACTCTGCATGGGTTTTTTCTATTGTAATTGGTGTGAGAAACCAAAAGGAGGTGGGGAGGTGCTTCGGTCTTGTTCTAGTACATGATTTTCAGGTTTTGAGTTGTTCAGGTTTATTAACTGCTAGATCCTAAGCACCTAAAACAGTACTTGATATTAAACACCGAAAGAAATAATAATATGTCACATTAATTATTAAGGACACAAGCTTCTTAAAAAGTAAACAACGTATTATATATTTACATGTTGAAACTTAGAGCAAAACCTAAGAAGCCTTTGTGAGATGTGCATGTATGTGTGTGTGTTTATTTGACAAATAGATAATTTTCTGGAGAGGGAGGAGTTGAGATGGCAGAGGAGTAGGGGTCCCCTTTCTCAGCTGGTCCCCTGCGCCGAGTTGGATAGGTACCAGACCATCCTGAACACCCATGGAAGCAGCCTGAGATGCAGGAAGATACATCTGGATCTCTACAGATGAACATCTTCAGTGATGAGTATTGAGGTACGAAGCGGGGAGCCGTGAATCCACGCACAGGTATCAGAATAGAAACGGAACGGGGAGGGAGCCTCCGCGCTCCGGCGCTGGAAGCGGTAGCCACCTGCACTGGGGAGCAGGCCGACCTCCCTGATGGGTACCTGCAAGAGAACAGACTGAGACTGTGAGCCCGGGAATGCCTGCGACCAGACTGAAAACCTGCGCTCCAGAGTGCACATGAACCACACTGAAACGGAGCTCCAGAGCGCGCGGGTGCAGCTGGTGGCTGGTGATGTTAGAAACACAAAGGACAGAGACATGCTGGCCCTGGAAGTGAGGGCTGGGACACCGGCTGTGGGGTGCATAACCCAGGATGCTGCAGGGCTTTTAGCACCACGAACAGAAACAGACTTAAAGCGGCCAGGAGAGCTCAGTGGAGAGCGGACGGCAATCTCTCGGTTCTGAAACAGAGGCTGGGATTTGGCCACTGCTGCTCTGACTCTCAAAAGAGCCACAGAAAACCGCCAGGGAAAGACACCAGAGAGAAAAAGCCTGGAGATACCGGCTCACAGTGTGCCCATCCCCATCCCCCCTCACAGGGGACAGGGAGACCAACCCAAACAGGGTTGCCTAAGTATCGGCATGGCAGGCCCCTCCCCCAGAAGGCAGCCTGAAAAATCAAGAAGCCCACATCCCTAAGATCCCTTTAAAACAAGTGCGCACTGCCTGGGTCCTGGTCAATAACTTGGGCTCTGGGCATCCCCGCAAACTTCTCCTCATCAGAATGACGAGAAGGAGAAATCCCCCCCAGCAAAGAAAATACAATGAGTCTGTGGCCTCTGCCACAGAACTGATGGATATGGATATAACCAAATTATCAGAAATGGAGTTCAGAGTAACAATGGTCAAGATGATGTGTAGACTTGAAAAAAATATTAACGAAAATATTAACGAGAATATAGAATCTCTACGGGTGGCAATGAGAGCGAATCTGGCAGAAATTAAAAATGCTATGAATCAAATGCAGTCAAAACTACAGGCTCTGACGGCGAGGGTAAATGAGGCAGAAGAACAAATTAGTGAGTTGGAGGATGGGATGGTAGAAGAGAAAGCTAAAACAGAAACTTGGCTCAAAAAAATCCAATCGCAAGAATGTAGGTTACAGGAGATTACTGACTCAATGAAACGCTCCAATGTCAGAATCAGAGGCATCCCCAAGGGTGTGGAAAAAGAGAGAGGTTTACAAGAGACATTTGAACAAATTGTACCTGAAAACTTCCACAATCTAGCAAAGGAAACAAACATTTGTGTCCAAGAGGTGGAGAGGACCCCTCCCAAAGTCAACCACAACAAACCCACACCACGTCACATCATAGTGCAATTCGCAAATATTAGATCCAAGGATACAGTATTAAAAGCGGCCCGGGCAAAGAAAGTTCTCANAAAACAGAAACTTGGCTCAAAAAAATCCAATCGCAAGAATGTAGGTTACAGGAGATTACTGACTCAATGAAACGCTCCAATGTCAGAATCAGAGGCATCCCCAAGGGTGTGGAAAAAGAGAGAGGTTTACAAGAGACATTTGAACAAATTGTACCTGAAAACTTCCACAATCTAGCAAAGGAAACAAACATTNCCCAAGAGACAGAGAGGACCCCTCCCAAGTTCAACCACGACAAACCTATGCCATGTCACATCATAGAGCAATTAGCAAATATTAGATCCAAGGATACAGTATTGAAAGTGACCAGGCTAAAGAAATTTCTCATGTACCAAGGCAAAGCTATCAGAATTATGTCAGACCTGTCTACACAGACCTGGAATGAGAGAAAGGGTTGGGGGGGGATTTTTAAAGCTCTTTCAGAGAAAAACATGCAGCCAAGGATCCTTTATCCAGCAAGGCTGTCATTCAGAATTGATGGAGAGATAAGGACCTTCTAAGATTGCCAGTCACTGACCAATTTCGTAACCACGAAACCAGCCCTACAGGAGATATTAACGGGGGTTCTATAAAAGTAAAAAGGCCCCAAGAGTGATACAGAACAGAAATTTACAATCTATAGAAACAAAGACTTTACAGGCAACATGACATCATTAAAATCATATCTCTCAATAATCACTCTCAATGTGAAAGGCCTAAATGCTGCCATAAAACACCACAGGGTAGCAGATTGGATAAAAAGACACGACCCATCCATTTGATGTCTACCAGAGACTCATTTTGAACCTAAAGATACATCCAGACTGAAAGTGAAGGGATGGAAAACCATCTTTCATGCCAATGGACCTCAAAAGAAAGCTGGGGTAGCAATTCTCATATCATACAGATTGGATTTTAAACTAAAGACTGTAGTTAGAGATACAGAAGCACACTATATTATTCTTAAAAGATGTATCCTAGAAGTGGATATGATAATAAATATATATGCCCCCAACAGGGGAGCAGCAAGATACACAAGCCAATTCTTAACCAGAATAAAGAGACATATAGATAAAAATACATTAATAGTAGGGGACCTCAACATTCCACTATCAGCAATAGACAGAGCACCAGAGCAGAAAATAAAAAGAAACAAGAGCTTTGAATGTCATACTAGATTAGAAGGACCTCATAGCTATATATAGAACACTACAGCCCAGAACAACGGAATACTCATTCTTTTCAAATGCACATGGAACGTTCTCCAGAATAGACCATATATCGGGTCACAAAACAGGTCTCAACCGATACCAAAAGACTGAGATTATTCCCTGCATATTCTCAGACCACAATGTTTTGAAATAGGAACTGAATCACAAGGATAAGTTTGGAAGAAACTCAAACACTTGGAAACTAAGAACCATCCTGCTCAAGAATGATTCGATAATCCAGGAAATCAAAACTCATTTTAAAGAATTTATGGAGACCAAGGAGAATGAAAACACAACAGTCCAAATCCTATGGGACTGCAAAGGCAGTCCTACGGGGAAAATACATAGCCATCCAAGCCTCACTCAAAAGAATAGAAAAATCTAAAATGCAGTTTTTATATTCTCACCTCATGAAGCTGGAACAGCAACAGAGAAACAGGCCTAATCCACACACGAGAAAGCAGTTGATCAAGATTGGAGCAGAGATTAATGAATGAATCAAACCAGGAGCACAGTAGAGCAGATCAACAGAACTAGAAGCTGGTTCTTTGAAAGAATAAATAAAATCGATAAGCCATTGGCCAGACTTATTCAAAAGAATAGAGAAAGGACCCAAATTAATAAAATTATGAATGTAAAGGGAGAGGTCACAACCAACACCAATGAAATAGGAAGGATCATTAGAAGAAACTTCCAACAGCT